>NC_057810.1:55914923-55968354 GCF_018294505.1 Triticum aestivum | reverse complement strand
GGTTCTGCGAGGGTTTTAATTCAAATTACTAATTCCACTCTCCAATCCATCCATCTATCTATGGCGCAGATGCCATGTGGGAGAGGCGGACGCACGCGAGGATCCTGGTCTCCGACGCCGACGCGGGCTGCATCATCGGCAAGGCCGGCTCCGACATCCACGCCATGGAGGCCCGCTCCGGGGCCCACATCAGGCTCTCCGGGAGGGGCCGGCCCCTCCCCGGCACGGACCGCAGGGTCGTCCTCGTCTCCGGCCTCTTCCGCACCGTCATGGACGCCGCGGAGCTCGTCCTCGAGAAGCTCTTCTACCTGGTATAAACAGGCATTCAGATTCAGGGCCATCTCCCTCTGCATCTCTGTAAAAAAAAGGGGCTAACTGACATTTCTTCAGGGTTACAGTTGGTTGACTGATTTGGTTCCTGCAGCTCATCAGCCGTCCTTCGGTTCAGAGCAGTTTCATCTTCTCCGGTTGACTTCATTGATGGATTGATCCTCTGCTCTGCTCTGCTTGCAGGGTGACCAGGTGATTGACGCTGAGGCCACCGTGGTGCTCGTGGTGCCCGACGCCTGCTGCGGCGCGCTCATCGGCAAAGGAGGGGAGGTCATCAAGTATGATTACTTACTTACATTGCCTTCCTGTTCTCATGCTCAATATTGCTCTGCTTACTCTGCTTGCAATGAACCATATGGTACATGCTCTCCACCACACAAGGCCCAAGGGATCGTGCAATGCAACTGACCCCTTTATCTACACACATGTTTGGTTTACGGCAGCACAATTGCATGTTTGGCGAGCCTTGCTCTCGTGCCATTACTACCTGTTCTATCATCTCTGTATCTACCTAGTACATCTGATTGGGCGCTGTGGAATTGCATAATTTGGAGCCTTGTTTCGAATCGTCACGGAAAAATACGTCTGCCAGCATTGCTGAATTGTAATGCAAGTGACCCTTTTATCTGTATCTGTTCCAACAGTGCTGCTGTTGTTATTAAATTACTGTATTTAAGCCATGTTTGTGTATGTCATCGCATGTAAACAGAGGCGTGCTGTACGTTTCAGCTTCAGCTCTGCTTCTTCAGTTCCACTATTTGGGAGCATAGGCAGTTTTAGCTTCCATTTACTATTCAGAATATCAGCTTGCGTTTGCTATTT
Source organism: Triticum aestivum (assembly GCF_018294505.1). Lineage (NCBI taxonomy): Eukaryota > Viridiplantae > Streptophyta > Magnoliopsida > Poales > Poaceae > Triticum > Triticum aestivum. The sequence goes on along the minus strand of NC_057810.1, from coordinate 55,967,202 downwards.
GGGGACCTGCCCTCCACGGCTCCACCTGCACCCGTCATCATATTTCCTCTTCTTTTAATTCTACTTTTCAGATATTCCAAGTCTGATATTTGTTCCCCTTTTTGTTCATCATCCAGGTCCTTAGCTGAGGAGTCAAATGCTGGAATCACGGTCTCACCCCACGACATCTGCTACGGTTTCCATGATAGACTGGTTACGATCACTGGACACTTGGACAATCAGCTGCAGGCAGTATTTCTTATACTGTCCGAGTTGCTTGACGACGTCCGCTACTCATCCTCCGTTGCAAGTATGTCTGCATAACTTTCATTTAGCACTGGTATTTCTGTTTTTGTCATTTTATCCATAGCCTGCTACCCAATTTGTTGCATGTTGTCTGCCTCGAGGCATTTTGGTTTAGTGGACTATCTACCACAGGCTCACAGCCTTGCAGTAAGATCGAACCTGAGAAATACGTTGCTTCCTAATCGTTTCTGCTATGTTTACGTACCGACGTGATGGATTGACATTACAATTTGCTGGCATTGAGGTGATACCTACTAGCTCGTATGGCATCACCTTTTGCAGTAACTAATTGGCTCATTGCATTTCTCAAAAACTCAGGCCTTAGTTTTCCAAGTTCAAGTGTTCGGTATGGCGGGGATGGGCAAGATGAGCATGTCGAAAGATACCACAGCAGGGTAAGACATCGTTGCTGAATTGAAATACACCTCTACATGTTGTGATCAGATATCCTCTTAACCTGGATTGGATTGCTCTCTTCATGTATAGTTGGTCCATTCAATGAAGCTTCTCTTCTCGGTACATGTCTTGTTAACAATAACAAGTGTTTAAAATTTAAATAGAAAGCAAGGGGAGTTTAGAAGAGTATAAGAAAAGAAAGAGGGTTTTGTTCTCTATTTCTTTTATTCTGTCGCAATGCTTGTTGGTCATCCACTAGAGTAGAATCTTGATTTTCTGCCAGAGGTAATCATTGTCAAGTGAAAAAAAAGGACATAATTTCGATGCAGAAAATTAAAGTTCTTATTATAGTCATGTAAAATATCGTAGGTTCACTCCTGCTGTCTCTTGTGTATTTTATGCTTCAAAAAAATATATAGCATGTGCTGGCTGTTATATTTGTAAAGAAGAAATGTACTTTACTTTTTGTCAAAGGACTCACCCTAATCCAACAGGCATATTGTTGAAATGGAATTGTGGGCTTGACTCTGTTAATCTGATTTACCTATGCAAACATGTGCGTAGTTTCCTGCGCCCCATTAAGTCCCAAGTCCCCCTTTGCTTCATATTAGTATCATAATCCAGGGACCTCAAAACATCTCTCGCTATTTTACCATATGTATAGCGGGTGCGAATTATCTACTGTTCATGCCCCAGTTTACCAACCAGTGCTATAGGCCTCTGCCGCGAAACCTGAACCTTCTTGTCTTGAATTTCTCCAGCATGACACACCCGTGAGATCGCCTGACTACGACAGCGATGTGCAAGGGACCCTCACCATGGGTGTCGCGGACGAATACGTGGGCGCCGTCATCGGCTATGGCGGGAGGACCATACAAGAGATTGAACGGGTACGCACATATCTCCCGCACCACCGAAACGCAACCACAAACAGTTAAACAACAGGGCTATGGTTTGGACTAATGGTAGTCGTCGGAGTGCAGGTTACGGGCGTGCAGATCAAAATCGTGAAGGGGGAGTTCATACCTGGGACGAACGAGAGGTAGGTAGTACAGCAGGTTTCAGCCGGTGTTTGCGTGTTCTTTACTCTCGAAATCAGGCCTGCATGTATGTCATTTAACCTGCAGTGTGTGGTGTGCAGGGAGGTGGTGATCAGCGGGACACGGGAGGCGGTCGATGCGGCGGAGGCGATGATCGTGCAGCGGGTCTCGGACGCCGCCAAAAGTCGCCGCCGGCAGCAGGATGGCGGCGGTGGTGACAGACAGCCTGTCAAGGAAGTGGAGTAGCAGAGCAGTAGCTGTGACACAACAGAGCAGTAGCGGAGCAGAGCATAGTACTAAATTACTACTGATGTCCCAATTTTTTTGGTCCCTTGCATACGTTGCTGGAGAAATTAGTTAGAAAGAATTAGTACTTGGGAGGGGAAGGCATGGTGCAATTACTGATGGCTGCACGGCCAGTTTTGGTTTTGGTCAATGTTGCTTCCATGTTTGGTACTCCCTCCGTTCCAAAATAGATACTCAACTTTGTACTAACTTTAGTACAAAATTGGTACAAAGTTGGGTCATTTATTTTGGAACGGAGGGACTACTAGTGTATGTATGCAAGGATGGATGGATGATTCAATGAGAGGATGGATGGACGATTCCTCCGGGTTTGATTGACCCAACCCAAGAGGAGAGGAGTTTTGAAATGGAAGTCTGAAACAAAGTTGTTTTTACTTGCACACAAATTTGGATGATCAGATCAGATCATACTTGCACTGTGCTCCCCTCCTTGCTTCCCTTCTCGCCTTCTTCCCACTTCCATAGAGACCCCCGCCATGCTCCCCCCCTCCCGCCCCGTGCTGATGGTGGACTCCACCATCTCTAGCGACGACGACTACTACTACCTCCAAGGTATTGTACCCTCCCACATCCCCCCTCCTGACCTCATCGGCATGCTTGTTTGTTTCAGCTTTAATGTGTTAGTGAGCTCGACGCAAATGTTCACGAGGCATGGCCACAAAATCTTCCCGATCCGCCGCCTACTCTGCTAGGGGAAGTAGGTAAGTCGCCGGTGTCAGTTGACATAGTACCGAAATTAGGCTCAATTCCATACAAAGCCTTGAAGGGTGACAAGTGGTCATATTTTTAAGAGTAGGTTGTTATCTAAAAACAAGTACATTAGGTTGCTATAGTACAACCCTACATGTCACTATGTTGTTTTGAGGTTTTCTTCTTCTGAAAATCCGCAAATTTGAAAACATTCTTGGGCTTTACACTCTTCGTGGGCTACATTCTCCAGCCTTATTTTGGGCTTTCCAACATGACCTTCCCTTTGCGAACCAACGTGTGGTTGAGGTGGTTAGGTGGACAGTGGTATCCCTAACCCATCAGGGTTCAAATCCTGGTGCTCGCATTATTGCTGGATTTATTTCAGAATTTCCGGCGATACGCTTTCAGTGGGAGGAGACGTTCCCGTCGACGACGAGGCGCCTACGGTGGCTTCGTAAATCTCAAGATGATATGCCGGCTCAGTCTCTCGGAGGTGCTCATAGGGGTAGGGTGTGCGTGTGTGCGTTCATAGGGATGAGTGCATGCGCGTGTATATGAGCGCTTGTGTAATACTGATGCTAAAGAAAAAACATGACCTTCCCTTTTGGGCTCTTGTTTTCTTCTTCTGCGCCTTTTCAGACATCAGTCCATCAGAGCCTGCCCCCGCAGCCACCCCAGGTCGTCGTCGGCGGCGGCGCTGGACGACCAAGACCTCCTCTCCGAGATCCTCCTCCGCCTTCCCCCGTTGCCGTCCTCCCTCCCCCGCGCGTCCCTCGCCTGTAAGCTCTGGCGGCGCATCGTATCCGACGCCTGATTTCTCCGCCGCTTCCGCGAGCACCGCCGCCGCAACCCTCCCCTCCTCGGCTGCTTCGTCCAAAATCTCTCCACCGTCCACTTCGAACCTATGCTGGAGGCCCCCAACCGTGTCTCGCAAGCTCGCTTCTCCTTTCCCATCGACGCCGGCGACTACTGCCTGCCCATCGGATGCCGCCACGGCCTCGCACTCATCTTCCATCCATGGCGGAAGCTCCTGGTATGGGACCCCATCACCGGCAACCAGCACCGCCTCAACATTCCCCCGGGGTTCGACAGGGAGAAAATCATCAGCGGAGCGGTGCTTCGTGCTGCGGAGAGGTCCCCCACTTCCAGGTTGTCTTGGTAGGCAACATCAACATACAGCATACACAGGCTGTCGCCTCGGTGTACTCGTCGGAGACCGGTGTATGGAGTAATCTCGTCTCGACACCGCTTCTGGCCGGCGACCCCATGCATGATGTCGTACCTACTGAAATTTACCCGGTCATATGCTCTGTGATGGTTGGGAGTTCCCTTTACTGGTTCCTTTATGGGAATTGGTTTGGAATACTTGAATTTAATTTTGATAGGCAGAGCCTAAGTGTGATACATGTGCCAGTGGACGTCGTCGATGTCGACAATTGCTTGTTCACGGTTATGCGGGCGGAGGGTGGTGGCCTTGGTTTCCTCTTCCTGTCGGGCTACAGCGTCCAGTTATGGAAGAGGAAGACGGATGGTGATGGCGTAACTTCATAGGTGCTGGGAAGAACTGTTGCACTAGACAAGCTACTTTCCGTGAATTCAGAGGAGGGGAGTCAAAGCCCAAGGATACTCGGGTTTGCTGAGGATAATAACGCGGTGTTAGTGTGGACATTTATCGGCATCTTCATGGTCCAGTTTGAAGCATTGCAGTTTAAGAAACTTTTCAAATCCTACTGCTGGTTTCGCTATTATCCATTTGAAGGTGTCTATACTGCAGGTAAAAAGAAACCAAGTTATTTTATAGTCTTGTATTGTTATTATTGTGTTATGTGGTTTGGGTTAGAGGTAGCAGACACGTCATCTGTTTATTCTATGGATGTCCATACAGTAAAACAACGGACATGATGATTTGCAAAAGCAATTTATTTGAGGTGGATTGGCATATTATGTGTATAATAAGTGAACTATTTTCGTTATTTTTGCAGGCCTATTGACATGGTCAAGGGTTTCATTATGAGATAGAACTGAATTTCTTTCTCGAATTATAGCAGTGTGTTTATCTAAATATCTAGTTAATGCCCCCGTACCTATTTAAATGTTCGTTGGAATCTCATTGGTTCCTTGACTTCCCATTTTTGTAGATGCTCGCATTGATGGTGGGCACGGTGGAGCTAAACTTTTGCGCGATACATTCTGTCTGGATAGATGCTATCTTGAATTCGTGATGTATTGTTCAGGTGACTATTTGTTAGTGGTAGCAGAATGAAATATTTTCCCTTTCCTTTCCTTTGAGGGTATTTTCTGTTTTACTTTTCCTGGTTGCTATGTTTCATTTTTTTTTCCTGTGGTTATGGATCTGTCAAGTTTGAGGATGATTTATCTGTTGCTCCGTGAATTCAGATTTGTATTGGTAACTAACACCACCTGTCCACCTCAGCTCTTGGCTTCAAACTTCCTTTGTTATACATGCTTCACACTATTGCTTTCTTAGGGAAAACATTTCACATTACTGCTCATCCAGGAACATTATAATACATAATGCTCGCTTGCAAATATTGTACAATTATGCTAATTTTAGGCGGGTCTAGTTAAATATTTTCACGACGTATATCTATTTGTCAGTCTAATTCTCATAACCTCCAACATAGCGTGTCTTATCCAAAGTACATATTGGCTGTTGTAGTGGTTTATGTGCAGTATAATTTCTCCGACTTTTGTCATTATAGATGCTTAATAACTTCTGTACTGAATCCATGATCAAAATGACCTGTCTAGATTCATACTAAACACTTCTCTCGTCACGAGTAGTTGCCAATGTTTCGTTTTTGATACTGTGCAGAGTAAAAAAGGTGTTGTCTATTTTAACCGAAGGAAGTATCAGTTCATAAAATGATGCATTATAATTTACCCGAGGCTTCTGTTGAGAATACAGGATCACCTAGGTGTGGATCAGTGGTATATCATCTGTAAACGGGTGTGTACCTTAGCGTTCCGGCCATCACTGGTTCGTCGATGAAGGTCTGCGCACGGGCAGCGACGGTCGGTGTAGAGGTCGACGGTGAAGTGCGTGAGTGGCGGCTGTGGAGCTTCCCATCGCTCTTCGGCTTTCCTCGATCGGTCGGGTTATGGAGGTGGGCGGCTATTCTGTTTTGGCGTCCGTGCCCTTGTGGCCCCCACCTCCCTCTTATAGCCGGTGCGACAGGGGCCCACAACCTATTTGGGTTGGGCTCCCCCGATCAGGGAGCGAGTCAAGGGTCCAATGGGCCTTTGGGCCCATTGGTGGAGAGATCAACACTAACATTCTCCCCCTTGATCTCATCTTTCAAATTTATAACTTTGTACTTTAAAATAACTCTTTTCAAAGTACTCATTTCATCTACTACCACTATAAAAGAAAGAGAGGGGCAGATCCAAACAATCAGGCGCGTCCATAGACAAGATCCGATGGTCTGTAATCGTTCCGTGTTCAACCCAACAAATCACGCAATTAAGCTAGATCGCTAACGAAACTCTCTCAAAAAGAAAAACCGCACCCACCCGCACTCCCGCAGTCCCGCACGCCCTTTCTCCCCCAACCGCTCGACCCCGCCGCCGCCCCTTCATGCTCCGCGCCTGCCCGCCGCGCCTGCCGTCCGCCCAGCCGCCGCTCGATCCCGCCGCCACTTCTCGCTGCCAAGCGCAGCCGCTACTCGGCCCGCTCGGCCCCGCCGACGCCGGCTGACAGGGATTGACGACCTCCAATTTGCCGCTCGCCAGGGGACAAGGGCGACACCGACGAGGCGCACAGCGACTGCAACGGAAGCAGGTGCCGCCGTGCCTCGGGCCTCGTGCGCCCGCCGTCCGCCGCCCCCATCCTCGCCCTCCTCCGCTCCCGCTTCGCTCGCCCTCCGCCGCCGGTCCTCTTCTTCGGCGCCGCCCGCCGGTCCTCCTCTTCTCGGATGCCGCCCATCGGTCCTCTTCTCCGCCGCCGCCCTGCAGGTCCTCTTCTCCGTCGCAGCCCCGATGGTCCTCTTCTTCGCGGCTAGCAACTCCATTAGTGTGTTAAATATCATCTCATCATTTGATAGGTAGATTCTAACCGCTGCTCTGCGTAGGTTTTGCAAGGAAGAAGAGAAATTGAATTGTGTGGAAGAGGAAGGCGGCCGCTAAGCCACCCACCGGAAGCGGATGGACAAGCTCGATACGGTCTTTTCCTGCCCATTCTGCAATCATGGGAGCAGCGTTGAATGCCGGATGTTAGTACCGTCTTCACATATTTTTCCTGTTAGATGGTTGATACTGGATGGCTATCTATCCATTCAACATTGTGTCTCGCCTTCTTTTCTCTTCAGTGATACAAAAAACATTATTGGTGAGGCTAATTGTCCAAATCATACATAAAACTGCAGATTGTACCTCCTAAGATAGACGGAGATGCCATACTGATTGGCTCTCCGCTAGAAAATTATGCAGCAGGCATCTCATTTGGTTTTGTTCCTTCTCAACCTAATGATTGCAACTCCAGAAACATGGTATAGCTTATTATAATTTTTTTACAATCATACCCATTTCATATACTCTTGGGGTTTTAATCACTCTAATCAACTATCATAATAGAGCATAGCTGAGGTAGTAAATCATGCAGGGTTATATGCAGACTCGGTTGCCATTAAATGATGTCTGTATGACAGGCCGCTCCGGCGAGTCGGATGGGCGGCGGCTGAGCTTCTCCATGGCCTGCTGCAGTTCCAGTGAGAGAGAGCTTCGAAGGTGAGGAGGAGATATAGAAGAACGGCAGGAAGGGAGAGGAGGAAGGGCAGGGGTGTGGCAGCCTTGACGGTGAACCTCCGGCTGCGATGGTCTCCAGCGAGAGGCGGCGCGCGGCGCCGACGCGAGCCTACAGGGCGGCGGCAGCTTGGAGCTGCGGGAGCTCGGGCGTTTGGATGCATTTGGATCGCAGGCCAAAGGTCATGCATATTGGGTACATTTTGATCGCTATCAAATCTGTCCATACAAAATATTGGCATGATTTATCTTTCTGTTTTGAGGCCACATGCATGTTGATTCTGCCAACACACTGGGATCCCTGTAGATAGAACCGTAAGAAGAGGACTGGTCCTATGATCATTGTAGGACTTCAACGCCCATTTAGGAATTAGGACACCCATGTTATGTTTTGTTACCAGCTGGTGGAGTTAAATCCGAAAGTCTACAATCTGCATGGTATACATTTATCATCAGTTTAGTCGCTCGTTTGTACCATCGTTGAGCTTGTGATGTCATGGAACGAGATTTTGTACCATCTATATTTTCTATAGTTATTTAATCTTTCATCGACATGGACGAGGGTGGTAAAAGATTTTTGAGATTATGGTTCCCATTTTTGCATATTGTCTGGAAGTTGAATTCTTGGTAATGTGACCTTCCTTTTAGATTTCAATTCTGTGCAACAGTAAAAGATGCTAGCCTTGTAATATAGAGCGAATGTAGAGAAAACATTTATACAGATGTATTATTTATGACTTGTTATAAATATGCCCCACCACCTATGTAATTCAAATTAGTCAAACTTTAAGGAGGGTGGAGTCAGGCTAAATTAATACTATAATATCCTTAATGTCTATAACTATAAGTGGTGCCCTCTTTTATGCGCATTTCCACTCTAAGAAATGATTTTAGAATCCTATTCAATAGAAATGAGAAAATATGTAAACAAAATAGAAGAAACAAAAGCATATAGGATATTTATTATATTATATTATATATCCCTAGGTTAGATTCATTTTCTACAACATGTTTCTAATATAAGCAATATATTTTTCTGGGAACATTGTTTTCATTAGCAATATATTTTCCCAATGTTGTTCTGTATTTTTTTTTCTTTCACTCGATCATGTTATCACCAAGATATCAGATTGGTATTACATGGAAAATAGATTGCACAAGAAATCAGAGCAAGGATATATAAACCAGAGCATCCCAATGTTCATATTACTTGGATTGGTATTTGTCTATTTACCTTTTAAAATCTTCTGCATGTTCTGACAATAATAAAATCAGGTAGACTACTGAATGTACATGTACATATGTACTTCAATAAAAATATGTACTGGTAATTCTGTTGGCATAGTATAAATCTGCTTTTGTCATCTATGAAAGCATTACTGACACTTTTGTGAATGTCAACACATGTTAAGATGTCTTCACTAAGCAGATTGAGTCTATATATAAGTTTGTGCATCTTGATTGTCTGATTATTGGAGCATTACACATGACACTGTCAGGTTTGTATCCTGTGAGAGCAGAAGAAGAGGCGCAATCAACTAAGAACCATGCCAGGTCGATGGTGCAAGTTGTTATCATACGGACATATGGTGGTTATCCCGGGGAATGTTGTTTGTTTTGGTAGAAAAACTAAGGAAAAAGGATCCATTTGTAAAAAAACAAAGCCATTGGTTCGCATTACCGGGTCTATCTATTCATGTTGGATGCTGACTTTTCATTCACCATGCTAGCGGCAGTTTTGTTGTTTCTTATTATAGGCCTCAGATGTGGATATATTGGTAATCATTCTTCACCTGTTACGACTGAAGTTTGAATTCCACATTGTATTGCCTTGATTTACAAATTGATTTAAAAAATGAACGTAATTATTGCCTACCATTTGTCCAGAATTGGAATTATATACAGAAGATCAGAAATTTAAGAGAGGATTAGTAGCTTATTTTGTTCACATATATTTGCTCCTATTATTGATCAAGGGAGCATTGGTCTGATTTAAGAGGGGATTAGTAGCTTATTTCGTTCACATATGTTTGAGAGGGGACCGAGAAAATTTCTTGCTAAGCTTATAACAGTGTTGCACATGCAATCATCTGCCATGAAGAAATATAACTACAAACAAAGTGTTTTTGACTGAGAATAGATGTATCTTCAAAAAGAGTTTTAGCTAAGACGTGCATTGCACGTGCAAGCTTACTAGTTACAGATTAATGCGTATGAGCTGCCCTATCGTCACGGTCAATCGCCGATGGACTTGACAGCTACAACACACCTCTTTGTTTTGAAATATATAAATTAACTTTTGGGCCCTTTATTGTCCGGAAAACATAGACTATACCATAAACCCATGTCGACTGTGTGTTCTCTGAACGCACTGGGCGGCAAGCCTTCATTAAGCAGATCTGCAAATACTTGTCTATTGCTTTCATGCTCTAAGCATTTCAACATTAATTCCGGACTTTCTCCTTAACAACGTATAACTTTGTGTCAATGTGTTTGGCACTACACTTGACTCGTTGTCATAGGGGCGAATTACTTAATGGTTATTGTTGTTGCCAACCATTATCAACTTCGGGTACATGTTTCTTTAACCTTTTTGCCTGTCCCTCAGCCTCATATCATGTTGTACATTATCTTTACATCATATTAATGATAATTGATTCATTCTTTAGAGTTTTTCCACACAAAAACTCCAAGTGTGAAACTCAGCGACAATTGTGGATTTCGCTGTATATTTCACAAGTTCTATTTCTGTATTCACAACCTTTCGAGAACACTTGCTCCTTTTAGCATGAGGCCAATATTTTTGACTCCATTCCAGTGATCTATATCTGGACTGGACATTACCAAAACAACCCGGTTATGTGAACTGTGTCACGGTAATGTTATACTTTTGCATTCATTAAGCTTCCAACATCTGAAGCATATGGTACCATATTCATTTGGTCTATTTTGTATTGACTTTTGGATCACTAAAGTTCCCGAAATCATTACCCTTTACTATAAGAACAGGTGTAGGTTTTCTCGCATGCATACTTTAGAAACTTTCCTTGGCATGCCCATGCGACACTCCTAATACCCCTGTTATTCTTTTCTCGGTGAATCTCGATCCTTATAACGAGAGACATTCTTTTGAACTTTGAGGACAAGAACTTCGTTTCCTCCTGCAGTAGATTGACATGACCACTAGCAAGTAGGACGTCATCCACATGCACATGATTATGAAATGAAGTTCCCATTCTATAACTTTGCTTGGATACAATTGTCCTCTCATTTTCTTTAACCCAAAACAACATTTGATTGCTTTAGTCCATAAAAGACTTCTTCCGGCAGTATCCCCTGTGTTCTTTACTTTCATCTGATGTAACTCAGATCATGATGTCGATCATGATGTGCCACTAACACTCATTGTAATCTATTCATTCTCTTTGCACAAAATCTTTCGATTTAAGTCGTGCTTTACACCTTTACATATTTTCTTTGGAGTCACACTGACCTTGTAGACCCTTTACAGCCTACTGTTTTGGCTCTATTGGAAATTACTCATGAGTCCCAAACATCGTCGGGATTCACCAAATTTATTTCATCTCATATAGTGTCTTATCATTTAGACAAAAGAGACACTACTCAAAGCTCGATTGAGTGCTTTAATTGAGGTAGGATCAACCTCCGTTAACATAGACTTTATAGTAATCAGAAGTATCTGATTTTCTCATCCTTGAGACCATCTGTGTCTCAGGTACTGGCACTTCTTTCATATGGGGCTGTTGTTGCTCTTTCATTGCCAAGAGGCAAATTAATTGTATAGTCTTTCATTTCCAAGAGGCAATAGGTTTTAATCATTCCTCATTTATAGAGCTAACAACGGGTGTTGTATAGGTCATACAACATGCTCCCCCAGATACAATCTATTCGAGTCTTAGGTATCTTCATACCATGCTCCCCTAGATTACTCCATCTTCACTAAGAATGGCGTATCTTTAAACTTTATTATTTGGGTTTATTCTATTAAAACTTTCTTCTTTATGGCACTTTAAGCACCATCTTAGTATTCCTTAGTTTTCTTTTCTTTAGGGGTATTATTATAATCATCATACTCCCCCGGACGATCACGTTCTTCATTAATGGGTATCTCATATTTCTTTCTCCCCCTCGAAATGTGACAAGAACTTTTCTGCCACAATTTCGAAAAACCATTCACAACTCTTGTGAATTGAGGAAACTTTGAGTATCTACTTCATTTATCTGATTACTTCATATGTAATGAAGTTATCAGTTAACTGGTATGGGAGTACTTTTTCCTTATTCCATTTCAGAAACTCAACAGAGTTCTTTATCATTAGTACTTCTGCAAGTCACACTTGCATATCATTCTTATCTTTAGGTTCGTCTGTAACTTTTATTCTCTTCGAATTTATTGAGTGCTTAATGACCGTTACACATAAGATGTACGGTCGATACGAGGAAGGCATAATAGCTACTCCATACTTTTCTCCTAGAGTGGGACACATTAAAAGCACATGAGTCATCATGTTTTTCTCCTGTCATACATGATAAGTCTGAGAAAATTTCTGCCGCCATACGGGTTACGCAGAGATTTTCCCAGACTTTTCCTGTCATGCTGATTTTATCATAATCATCTTTCCCCGCCAAGCGGGTAATTCCCTGTAAGGGACATAAATGCCAGAATTGGCTCTTTTGACTGCATATTTAATCATTAAATTTAGGAACAAATCCGAATATTCTTTAATACACATGCTTAATCCAACGTTGGTCAAATTAATCACGCATATCACTTATTGCATCTCATAGAAGATGAGAATTCTTTTCCATGGAGAGTACATGAAGACATTCGTCGAGCAAGACTCTCAATTATATATCTCTTTTCTTTTGAAGTCATTCTTTAGAGAGAACATACTCCCTTACTTTGACCTTTCTTGGTCATCTCTCGGGTCACAAGTACCCAGCCATTTGCTTTCACGAATGAAGGCATGGAAAACTTTTAGTCTGAGAAAACTTAACCAATAATCAACAATAATGAGCATAAAAATAACCCCATGTTTATCTAGTTAAAAAAATATGCACATTAAACTTTTAAAACTTTCTTTTATATTCTAAATCACCGTTGTGCAGAATTAGAACAAAACATCATCCTTCTACATTAATTCCATATCATCGTTGGGCGGAAATGAAAATAATGCATATAACTCATAAACAATATGATGATAGTATAAACTTTTTTTTTCATAGTATGTCTATTAAACAACTTTGTTAAGAAATAACCATCATCACCAACTTTATTACATCGGAAACAAGAAATATACATTTCTCTTGTTCAAGAGCATTTCTTGATCTTTTATCTGTTCTCTGAAAATTTTGATACAACTTTTATCAGAGATTTAAGCTTTGAACATAAGTCTCATAGAATTATAATATCGTCATCATCAACGTTGATCAGAAAATAACAATACCATAATGAAACTTTAATCAAATGTCTTTCTACTGTTATAGCAGAAGCTGTCTGCATCTTATTTCACCCACAGGGGAAAAACATTGCTAAGAACAGTTCTTCCAATTAAATTTTTCCGTAGGTTCCAGTTTAATTGGAGGATACAACTTTTACTTTGCAGCGGAAAACTTTACAATATTCTATTCAGAAACAATTATGTACTCTTTTACTCTCTAAGCAATTTTAACCGGTTGGTTCAAAAATGCATTAGAGAAGCAACAATATAATCTTTTTCTTTAGTTCTATTCACTTTTTCAAAAAAAAGAACTTTTATTTTTATTTGCAGCAGATAAACATGAATAGAAAATTCATGGACTTTTTTTATTCTTTACAGAAACTTTTCTTTGACCAAATAAAAATTCATGAACTTTATTATTTTCTTTGTAAAATTCATGAACATTTCCTTTTCTGAAAATTTTCTATTTTAATTTTCAGAAACTTTTTCTGTTTACTTTTTTTTTCTAAAAAAATTTCGTTGGAAAATATTTGCATAGAAAAACTATTTAAAATATGCCCAAAATCTGGAGAAATAACAACAACAAAAAAATGCAGCTCGCCCCGCGCGCTGCTACGGCTTCGGCCCAGCGCCCCGCGTGTGCGCCCGCGGCGGCTGGCCTGGTCCGGCTCAACTTTTGGCCCAAAAAGCCCGGGGCGAGGCTAGGGTTTCGATCTCAGTCGTTCGATTGCATCTAACGATCCAGCGAACTTTTCTCTCGAACAAAACCGAGGAAAGCCCCCGATTCGAAAACCTAGCCCCCATTCTCTCGATGCTTCTTTCCCTCTTCGTCTCTGTAGTCGCCCGCGACGTCGATGGCCGGGCCGCCGGCGACGGCGCCGAGGGCCACCGCGCCGCGCCCGGCCGCCGGCGACGGCCACCCTGCCGCGCCTCTTTTTCCCTTCCTTTCCTCCCTCCATATCTCTAGTGACAGAGAAAGAGAGCAGCGGGGTCGAGCCCTCTCTGATCCCCATCACCGCTGACCTCTCTAGCTGCCGGCGGCTGGCTGGTGGCTAGCGAGGCTCCCCGGCGCGGTGAGGCTCCACTTTTTCCCTTTCTCCTTCTGTTTTCTTCTTTTCTTTTATCCTTAACACACCGTGGCAGAGAGAGAGAGCGAGAACCTGCTGCCTCCTTTGCTCCCATTCGAGTTCAACGACGGCAGATCGAACGGCAGCGGCGCCGTGGCCTTCCCCCTCGCCGGTTGCGCGTCCACCTTGCGGTGAGCGCGCCGCCGTCGAGCGGATTGGTCGCAGTGCCCTTTGCCCCTTGCGGGGTTGTTCTTCGTCCGGACGGCTCGGCTTGCCGATGCCTGTTCGGATCGAGAGGGACTGGCGCGGCCGGAGTGGCGGCGCACTTTGCCGGCGGGGGCCGAGGCCCTCTGCCGGTGAACTTTCTGCTTTTTTGTTGTTGTTTGTCTCTGCCCTGCTAGGGTTCTTTGGGAAGGGGTGGGGAGGGAGGGATTTTCTTTCTGTGTATGCACTTTGTACTGAAATTCTTAGCCTAGATGGCCTGATACCATTGTTAGATCCGTCGGGATCGGTTAGCCTAGATATTCCGGTAGTTCTTACCTTCTGCTTGTGGCTCAAGGAGGTCCCGGTTCCGGCCATGGTGGGGTGGCCGGTGATGGCAGAGAGTGGTGGCATCGGTGGGCTTCCCATCGCTTCAGCGCCTCCCTTTGGATCAGATAGGGTTAGGAGTGGGGAACAATGGTGGAGACGAACCTCGTACCCTGTGCCCCTGGTCCCCACCTCCTCTTTATAGCACTGCGTGATAGGGGCCCACCAGCCTTGCTTGGGCTGGACGCCCCCGATCAGGGCGTGGGTCAAGGGCCCAATGAGCCGTTGGGCCCATTGGTGGAGAGATCAATCTAACAGCTTCCACTGCATGAATTTGATTAAGTTCGATTTTTTAGTGACTATCTAGCTTGTACATTTCTAACGAGTATGCCCATGAGCTAGAAACCAAAGACTCAGCTCTATTACAACATGAGCCCTTCCTATCCCCATGATAAGAAAGAAAGTTTCACAAGATTTGATAATCTAGAATGTTCTAATGGAGTTACCTGAACCAACCTTTTCGCCTGTACTGAGACCAGATGTGGCCACCTGAGACTATGCTAACAGTAGAAATTGGAGGTGTGCCCCTACAAATTAAGTGTCGTCCTATTGCTGTTCTCTCTTTGTACTGTTGGTTTTCGCCAATATTGCTGAGTTGATTCGACTTTAAGCCTTTGGCACAATTTCCACATCATTGAAGCTCTAATGCTTACTGTCCGAACCGTACACAAGTTGTGAGATAATTTCCATGCATCAAATAATTGAGTATTACAAATCTGTTTGACTGGCTTCACTGATTGCTCAACAGGTAACAAGAGTTAGGTTTCGGATGGCTGAGATGTAGAAATGGACTCTTTATTTCAGGCTCTTCCAGCCTGTATGCTGCGCATGGGGCCTGTAATGTGCTCCACAAGGGAATTTGACCCGCTATGTGTCATGCCCTGGTCAAATGTGATGTGAACTCGGTAGGAATTAACATGTCCTGGTCAACTGTAACTGGAGTTAATCTTCTGACTTGTGAACTGCCCGTCTGTTATCTGATTTCTATAGGAAATATTCGAACTGGCATGAGGAGAAACTAACTTCCTTCGGTTAATGCATTAGCATTGGGCTTGTCACTGAATCTTGCATTTCATTTGCCTGCGTTGCATTTTTTTCCCAGCATCATCTGCTCATGTCCCACAAAATCCCTGCTTATGCCCATGATGTTTCCTCATCCTTTTTGTGTGTTTGGATCTGTATTTCAAAGAGATATGATTGCTCCAGGGACGCTTTTATGAGTTGTACTATTGGGTACAAATGCTGGTTGCCGCCTTCTGGCTGCCGCCTCATCTGCCCTACAACTTATTTCTGAATTCGCTAACGGTATGAACAGAGAGCTACTGTTGTTCCTGCTCCGGGTACTGTCAAAAGCTGGTCCAAGCCACCTGGAGACTCGCTGAAAATCAACATCGACGGCTCGTCCCGGAGAGAAACAGGCATGTGAGGTGGGATTCCTGGGTCAGAGATTGCAATGGCAAACTTTTTCATGTAGCCGAGTAGCCGACTGGTATGGTCGAGTTCTCCATGTAAACTCGGCTCTCCATGCGTGCTGGGACGGTCGAGTTCGCTGCCGAGGCAGGTATGGGCGTATGACCATAGGAACTGATGAAATGAAATGAAAAAGTAGTGAAGTCTGCCCTCCAAACCAGTGACTTTGATATGGCTCGCCATGGTGTGCTCTCTTGAGAAGCAAATTATCTTGTGCTTAGCGTCTTCATTGAGTCCAGTGTCTATAGTTTAGCTCTGGGTGGTGTCATGCTCAGTATATGGCATGGAAATGTACCTCTAGCCCACCCATTCCTGTCTGGAAAATAATCGAATTCTGTCATGACTTAACCTCTTGAGAAATGAAATACACATACAGAGTGTATGCATGTGTCTTGTCAAATGGAACGAAATTTGATGCCGCGCCGCGGCAACAAATTCTGGCTGCCATGGCTGCATTTTCAGAAATGTTGCCATGGCAGCAATTTATAGCTGCCGTGGGAGATGTTTAACAAATTCCCACCACGTCACCTTTTTTGCTAATGTGGCAGAGTTTACCATGAAAATGTGGGCCAACCTTACAAAGATTTGAGTTGGTGGTGAGTTCACCCACCCTTTATACACTTACGCGTGGGCTGTTGTAACCGGAATAAAAAATTCCAGCGCTGGATTCGAACTAGGATGTTGCATAGAGCAATCTCTCTCCACGTAGTTATGCTCAAAGAAAAAAAATCTCTCTCCACGTGGATCTTCCCAACCTCCTCCTGCAACCGAAAAAAAAACACATCTTGTCGGGGGGATAGATCCCCGGTAGCCTAATCAGCACTTAACCATATTTCAAGACATCGGAGCTGACCGAGCCCCTCAGTCCGACTGGTCACAAGGCCGGCCCCTCAGGCCAGACGACGGCGGACCCCAAGAAGGCGACTGGAGCCAGTGGTCCGCCTCCTAGAAGGCGGCGGGCCCCAAGGAGACGACGCGCTCCAGAAGACGGCAAGGGCACGGGTCGGCTCCTAGCAGGCGGCTTGCTCCCTCCCTCGGAGTCTGAGCCCGTCCAAGAGACAAGCTGGGGCATGGCTACAATATGCCACACCTCCCCTGAATCCCGGACGCATGGCTACAGTAAGCGCCGCCAGGCGGCCGCCGGCCCGCACGACGCAGCACTGTAGCCATGGCGCGCCCGACATGGCCTCCGTCAGCACGTATGGCGCAACAGTGAAGAGCCGTCGATGGGACCAGCAGGCGGCGGGCCCCACCTGTCGGCCGGTTCCTCAGCAACCGGCAAGGCCCACCAGAGGCGGGCCCCTGCAGCCGGCGGAGAACCCGACCTCCATAGACACTGACGGCCGAGGCCTACTACCCGGCCGGATTACCATTGTACCCCTGGGGGGTAGGTCTATATAAACCCCTCGGGCTCACCCATGCAAAGGGTTCAACCCTAAGTTCACTCCTCACCACAGCTAGGGGAGAGGATAGCTAGCCTTGCCCTTCTTCCTCCTCTAGCCGAACATCTCAATGAGCACTCTTGTAGCCATTCTATTGACAATAGTGATCATCATGCAGGGACCTCGAAGAGCAGGACTAGGGGTGTTATCTCCACGGAGAGCCCCGAACCTGGGTAAGACTCGTAGGCGTTCGAGGTCTCACTCACTCCCACTTCTAGAGCCCGGCAATGGACCTATGATAATCCACCCCCTGGCATATGTCGTGAGAATACCACGACACATCTCTTCCCCATGACCACGAGTCACTCCGCCTTTACAGTTCCCCAATCGCCGTCCTCTAGCCACTGCCATTCCCCACCATCCTCGGTCTGCCTCTCTTCTTCAGTTGCCGTCCTCTGCCATCATAGCTCTAACGGGAGCTTCCATTTCTCTACCACCGCCTCGCCGATCATTGTTGGAAATATGCCCTAGAGGCAATAATAAATTAGTTATTATTATCATATTTCCTTGTTCATGATAATCATTATTATCCATGCTATAATTGTATTGATAGGAAACTCAGATACATGTGTGGGTACATAGACAACACCATGTCCCTAGTAAGCCTCTAATTGACTAGCTCGTTGATCAATAGATGGTTACAGTTTCCTGACCATGGACATTGGATGTCGTTGATAACGGGATCACATCATTAGGAGAATGATGTGATGGACAAGACCCAATCCTAAGCCTAGCACAAAGATCGTGTAGTTCGTATGCTAAAGCTTTTCTAAATGTCAAGTATCATTTCCTTAGACCATGAGATTGTGCAACTCCCGGATACCGTAGGAATGCTTTGGGTGTACCAAACGTCACAACGTAACTGGGTGGCTATAAAGGTGCACTACGGGTATCTCCGAAAGTGTCTGTTGGGTTGGCACGAATCGAGACTGGGATTTGTCACTCCGGTTGACGTAGAGGTATCTCTGGGCCCACTCGGTAGGACATCATCATAATGTGCACAATGTGACCAAGGGGTTGATCACGGGATGATGTGTTACGGAACGAGTAAAGAGACTTGCCGGTAACGAGATTGAACAAGGTATTGGCATACCGACGATCGAATCTCGGGCAAGTACAATACCGCTAGACAAAGGGAATTGTATACGGGATTGATTGAATCCTCGACATCGTGGTTCATTCGATGAGATCATCGTGGAACATGTGGGAGCCAACATGGGTATCCAGATCCCGCTGTTGGTTATTGACCGGAGAACGTCTCAGTCATGTCTGCATGGTTCCCGAACCCGTAGGGTCTACACACTTAAGGTTCGATGACGCTAGGGTTATAGGGAATAGATATACGTGGTTACCGAATGTTGTTCGGAGTCCCGGATGAGATCCCGGACGTCACGAGGAGTCCGGAATGGTCCGGAGATAAAGATTTATATATGGGAAGTCCTGTTTTGGTCACCGGAAATGTTTCGGGTGTTATCGGTAATGTACCGGGACCACCGGGAGGGTCCCGAGGGTCCACCAAGTGGGGCCACTGGCCCCAGAGGGCTGCATGGGCCAAGTGTGGGAGGGGACCAACCCCAGGTGGGCTGGTGCGCCCCCCCACAAGGGCCCAAGGCGCCTAGGGTTTTGGGAGGGGGCGCCTCCACCTTACTTGGGTGGCAAGTTTCCCCTCTCCCCCCCTTTTGCCCGCCACCCTAGATGGGTTTGGGGCTGCCGCACCCCTTGGGGTGGGAACCCTAAAGGGGGCGCACCCCCTCCCTCTCCCCTATATATACTTGAGGTATTTGGGGCTGCATACACAAGAGTTTTCACCTCTCCCTGGCGCAGCCCTACCTCTCTTTCTCCTCATATCTCGCGGTGCTTGGAGAAGCCCTGCAGGATTGCCACGCTCCTCCATCACCACCACATCGTTGTGCTGCTGCTGGACGGAGTCTTCCCCAACCTCTCCCTCTCTCCTTCCTGGATCAAGGCATGTGAGACGTCACCGGGCTGCACGTGTGTTGAACGCGGAGGTGTCGTCCGTTCGGCACTAGGATCTCCGGTGATTTGGATCACGACGAGTACGACTCCTTCAACCTTGTTCTCTTGAACGCTTCCACTTAGCGATCTACAAGGGTATGTAGATGCACTCTCCTTCCCCTCGTTGCTAGTTTCTCCATAGATAGATCTTGGTGACTCGTAGGAAAATTTTGAATTTCTGCTACGTTCCCCAACAATGATGCCATGGGTGGTTGCCACTCTATCAATGTAATAGCTAGCGACCTCCAAGATGCGGCACCAGAGGGGCATTGCGGCTCCCAATCCCATCCTTCCCATGGATAGCTGCAGCGATGGCTGCCTTGTTGGGGAACGCAGTAATTTCAAAAAAATTCCTACAATCATGCAAGATCTATCACTAGGTGATGCATAGCAATGAGAGGGGAGAGTGTTGTCTACGTACCCTCGTAGACCGAAAGCGGAAGCGTTATGACAACATGGTTGATGTAGTCGTATGTCTTCACGATCCGACCGATCCTAGCACCGAAGGTATGGCACCTCCGCGATCTGCACACGGTCAGCTCGGTGACGTCCCACGAACTCTAGATCCAGCTGAGGTCGAGGGAGAGTTTCGTCTGCACGACGGCGTGGTGAAGGTGATGATGAAGTTACCAGCGCAGGGCTTCGCCTAAGCACTACAATGGTATGACCGAGGTGTGTAACTGTGGAGGGGGGCACCACACACGGCTAAAACAATTTTCAACTTGTGTGTCTTTTGGGTGCCCCCCTCCCCCGTATATAAAGGAGGGAAGGAGGAGGCGAGCGGCCAACAAGGGGCGCGCCAAGGGGGAGGACTCCTACTCCCAGTAGGAGTAGGTCTCCCACCTTTCCTAGTCCAAGAAGGAGAAGATGGAAAGAGGAGAGAAGAAAAGGAAGGAGAGGGGGGGTGCCCACCTTCCCTTGTCCAATTCGGACTGGGCAAGGGGGGCACGCGCCACCTCTGGCCGACCCTCTCTCTTCTCCACTAAGGCCCACTAAGGCCAATTAATACCCCGGGGGGTTCCGGTAACCCTCCGGTACTCCAGTTTTATTTGAAACTTCTGCGAAACACTTCCAGTGTCCCAATATAGTCGTCCAATATATCAATCTTTATGTCTCAACCATTTCTAGACTCCTCGTCATGTCCGTGATCACATCCGGGACTCCGAACAATCTTTGGTACATCATATCACATAAACTCATAATACCAATCATCATCGAACATTAAGCGTGCGGACCCTACGGGTTTGAGAACTATGTAGACATGACCGAGACACGTCTCCGGTCAATAACCAATAGCGGAACCTGGATGCTCATATTGGTTCCTACATATTCTACGAAGATCTTTATCGGTCAAACCGCATAACAACATACGTTGTTCCCTTTGTCATCTGTATGTTACTTGCCCGGGATTCGATCGTCGGTATCTCAATACCTAGTTCAATCTCGTTACCGGCAAGTCTCTTTACTTGTTCCGTAATACTTCATCCCGCAACTAACTCATTAGTCACAATGCTTACAAGGCTTATAGCGATGAGTATTACCGAGAGGGCCCAGAGATACCTCTCCGAAGCACGGAGTGATAAATCCTAATCTCGATCTATGCCAACCCAACAAACACCTTCGGAGACACTTGTAGAGCACATTTATAATCACCCATTTACGTTTTTATGTTTGGTAGCACACAAAGTGTTCCTCTGGTATTCGGGAGTTGCATAATCTCATAGTCTGAGGAACTTGTATAAGTCATGAAGAAAGCAGTAGAAATGAAACTGACACGATCATAATGCTAAGCTAACGGATGGGTCATGACCATCACATCATTCTCCTAATGATGTGATCCCGTTCATCAAATGACAACACATGTCTAGTGATTAGGAAATATAACCATCTTTGATTAACGAGCTAGTCAAGTAGAGGCATACTAGGGACTACATGTTTTGTCTATGTATTCACACATGTACTAAGTTTTCGGTTAATACAATTCTAGCATGAATAATAAACATTTATCATGAATTAAGGAAATAAATAATAACTTTATTATTGCCTCTAGGGCATATTTCCTTCAGTCTGCCACTTGCACTAGTCCATAATCTAGATTACATAGTAATGATTCTAACACCCATGGGGCTTTGGTGTTGATCATGTTTTGCTCGTGGAAGAGGCTTATGAAGGAAATATGCCCTAGAGGCAATAATAAAGTTATTATTTATTTCCTTATATCATGATAAATGTTTATTATTCATGCTAGAATTGTATTAACCGGAAACATAATACATGTGTGAATACATAGACAACATAGTGTCACTGGTATGCCTCTACTTGACTAGCTCGTTTATCAAAGATGGTTATGTTTCCTAGCCATGGACAAAAGAGTTGTCATTTGATTAACGGGATCACATTATTAGGAGAATGATGTGATTGACTTGACCCATTCCGTTAGCTTATCACTTGATCGTTTAGTATGTTGCTACTGCTTTCTTTATGACTTATACATGTTCCTATGACTATGAGATTATGCAACTCCCGTTTACCGGAGGAACACTTTGTGTGCTACCAAACGTCACGACGTAACTGGGTGATTATAAAGGAGCTATACAGGTGTCTCCGAAGGTACATGTTGGGTTGGCGTATTTTGAGATTAGGATTTGTCACTCCGATTGTCGGAGAGGTATCTCTGGGCCCACTCGGTAATACACATCACTATAAGCCTTGCAAGCATTGCAACTAATGAGTTAGTTGCGGGATGATGTATTACGTAACGAGTAAAGAGACTTGCCAGTAACGAGATTGAACTAGGTATTAAGATACCGACGATCAAATCTCGGGCAAGTAACATACCGATGACAAAGGGAACAACGTATATTGTTATGCGGTTTGACCGATAAAGATCTTCATAGAATATGTGGGAGCCAATATGAGCATCCAGGTTTCGCTATTAGTTATTGACCGGAAACGTGTTTCGGTCATGTCTACATTGTTCTCGAACCCGTAGGGTCCGCACGCTTAAGGTTTCGATGACAGTTATATTATGAGTTTATGAGTTTTGATGTACCGAAGGAGTTCGGAGTCCTGGATGAGATCGGAGACATGACGAGGAGTCTCGAAATGGTCGAGACGTAAAGATCGATATATTGGACGACTATATTCGGAATTCGGAAAGGTTCCGAGTGATTCGGGTATTTTTTAGAGTACCGGAGAGTTACGGGAATTCGCCGGGGAGTATATGGGCCTTATTGGGCCATACGGGAATAGAGGAGAGAGGCCAAAAGGAAGGAGGCCTGCGCCCCCCCCCTCTGGTCCGAATTGGACAAGGGGCGCAACCCCCTTTTCCTTCTTCCTCTCCCCCTCTTTCCCCTTCTCCTACTCCAACAAGGAAGGAGGGAGTCGACTCCCCTTAGCGCGCCCCTCCTAGGCCGGCCGCCCCCTCCCCCTTGCTCCTTTATATACGGGGGCAGGGGGGCACCTCTAGGCACGACAACAACAATTGATCCCTCGGATCTCTTAGCCGTGTGCGGTGCCCGCCTCCACCATAGTCCACCTCGATAATATCGTAGCGGTGCTTAGCCGAAGCCCTGCGACGGTAGAACATCAAGATCGTCACCACGCCATCATGCTGACGGAACTCTCCCTCAACACTCGGCTGGATCGGAGTTCGAGGGACGTCATCGAGCTGAACCTGTGCAAGAACTCGGAGGTGCCGTAGTTTCGGTGCTTGATCGGTCGGGCTGTGAAGACATACGACTACATCAACCGCGTTGTCATAACGCTTCCGCTTTCGGTCTACGAGGGTACGTGGACAACACTCTCCCCTCTTGTTGCTATGCATCACCATGATCTTGCGTGTGCGTAGGATTTTTTTTGAAATTACTACGTTCCCCAACAGCTTAGTCAATGGGTCTGCAACATTCAGATCCGTGTGTATCTTGCAAATCTCTATGTCCCCTTCCGACACTTGATGACGGATGTAATTGAAGCATCTCTTGATGTGCTTGGTTTTCTTGTGAAATCTGGATTCCTTTGCCAAGGTAATTGCACCAGTATTGTCACAAAAGATTTTCATTGGACCCGATGCACTAGGTATGACACCTAGATCGGATATGAACTCCTTCATCCAAACTCCTTCATTTGTTGCTTCTGAAGCAGCAATGTACTCTGCTTCACACGTAGATCCCGCCACCACGCTCTGCTTGGAACTGCACCAACTGACAGCTCCTCCATTCAATAAAAATATGTATCCGGTTTGTGACTTAGATTCATCCGGATCGGTGTCAAAGCTTGCATTGACGTAACCATTTACGACGAGCTCTTTTTCACCTCCATAAACGAGAAACATATCCTTAGTCCTTTTTAGGTATTTCAGGATGTTCTTGACCGCTGTCCAGTGCTCCACTCCGGGATTACTTTGGTACCTCCCTGCTATGCTTATAGCAATACATACATAAGGTATGGTACACAGCATTGCATACATGATAGAACCTATGGCTGAAGCATAGGGAACGACTTTCATTTTCTCTCTATCTTCTGCAGTGGTCGGGCATTGAGTCTGACTCAACTTCACACCTTGTAACACAGGCAAGAACCCTTTCTTTGACTGATCCATTTTGAACTTCTTCAAAACTTTATCAAGGTATGTGCTTTGTGAAAGTCCAATTAAGCGTCTTGATCTATCTCTATAGATCTTAATGCCCAATATGTAAGCAACTTCTCCGAGGTATTTCATAGAAAAACTCTTATTTAGGTATCCCTTTATGCTATCCAGAAATTCTATATCATTTTCAGTCAACAATATGTCATCTACATATAAGATTAGAAATGCTACAGAGCTCCCACTCACTTTCTTGTAAATACATGCTTCTCCAAAAGTCTGTATAAAACCATATGCTTTGATCACACTATCAAAGCGTTTATTCCAACTCCGAGAGGCTTGCACCAGTCCATAAATGGATCGCTGGAGCTTGCACACTTTGTTAGCACCCTTTGGATTGACAAAACCTTCAGGTTGCATCATATACAACTCTTCTTCCAGAAATCCATTCAGGAATGCAGTTTTGACATCCATTTGCCAAATTTCATAATCATAAAATGCAGCAATTGCTAACATGATTCGAACAGACTTAAGCATCGCTACGGATGAGAAAGTCTCATCGTAGTCAACTCCTTGAACTTGTCGAAAACCTTTCGCAACAAGTCGAGCTTTGTAAACAGTAACATTACCGTCAGCATTGGTCTTCTTCTTGAAGACCCATTTATTTTCTATGGCTTGCCGATCATCGGGCAAGTCCACCAAAGTCCACACTTTGTTCTCATACATGGATCCCATCTCAGATTTCATGGCCTCAAGCCATTTTGCGGAATCTGGGCTCATCATCCCCTCCTCATAGTTCGTAGGTTCATCATGGTCTAGTAACATGACTTCCAGAATAGGATTACCGTACCACTCTGGTGCGGATCTTATTCTAGAAGACCTACAAGGTTCGGTAGTAACTTGATCTGAAGCTTCATGATCATCATCATTAGCTTCCTCACTAATTGGTGTAGGAATCACGAGAACTGATTTCTGTGATGAACTACTTTCCAATAAGGAAGAAGGTACAGTTACCTCATCAAGTTCTACTTTCCTCCCACTCACTTCTTTCGAGAGAAACTCCTTCTCTAGAAAGGATCCATTCTTAGCAACAAAGATTTTGCCTTCGGATCTGTCATAGAAGGTGTACCCAACATTTTCTTTTGGGTATCCTATGAAGACGCACTTCTCCGATTTGGGTTCCAGCTTATCAGGTTGAAGCTTTTTCACATAAGCATCACAACCCCAAACTTTAAGAAATGACAACTTTGGTTTCTTGCCAAACCACAGTTCATAAGGCGTCATCTCAACGGATTTTGATGGTGCCCTATTTAATATAAATGCAACCGTCTCTAAAGCATAACCCCAAAACGATAGCGGTAAATCAGTAAGAGACATCATAGATCGCACCATATCTAATAAAGTACGGTTACGACGTTCGGACACACCATTTCACTGTGGTGTTCCAGGTGGCGTTAATTGTGAAACTATCCCATGTTGTTTCAAATGAAGACCAAACTCGTAACTCAAATATTCTCCTCCACGATCAGATCGTAGAAACTTTTTTCTTGTTACGATGATTTTCCACTTCACTCTGAAATTCTTTGAACTTTTCAAATGTTTCAGACTTATGCGTCATTAAGTAGATATAACCATATCTGCTCAAATCATCTGTGAAGGTAAGAAAATAACGATACCCACCACGAGCATCAATACTCATTGGACCTCATACATCGGTATGTATTATTTCCAACAAGTCAGTAGCTCGTTCCATTGTTCCAGAGAACGGAGTTTTAGTCATCTTGCTCATAAGGCATGGTTCGCAAGCACCAAGTGATTCATAATCAAGTGATTCCAAAAGTCCATTAGCATGGAGTTTATTCATGCGCTTTACACCGATATGACCCAAACGGCAGTGCCACAAATAAGTTGCACTATCATTATTAAACTTCAATCTTTTAGCTTCAACACTATGAATATGTGTATCACTATTATCGAGATTCAACAAAAATAGACCACTCAGCAGGGGTGCATGACCATAAAAGATATTACTCATATAAATAGAACAACCATTATTCTCTGATTTAAATGAATAACCGTCTCACATTAAACAAGATCCAGATATAATGTTCATGCTCAACACTGGCACCAAATAAAAATTATTCAGGTCTAAAACTAATGCCGATGGTAGATGTAGAGGTAGCATGCCTACCGCGATCACATAAACTTTGGAACCATTTCCCACGCGCATCGTCACCTCGTCCTTAGCCAATCTTCGCTTAATCCGTAGCCCCTGTTTCGAGTTGCAAATATGAGCAACAGAACCAGTATCAAATACCCAGGCGCCTCTACGAGTATTAGTTAAGTACACATCAATAACATGTATATCAAATATACCTTTTTTTAGAAATATGCCCTAGAGGCAATAATAAAATGGTTATTATTATATTTCCTTGTTCATGATAATTGTCTATTGTTCATGCTATAATTGTATTAACTGGAAATCGTAATATATGTGTGAATACATAGACCACAACATGTCCCTAGTGAGCCTCTAGTTGACTAGCTCGTTGATCAATAGATGGTTATGGTTTCCTGACCATGGACATTGGATGTCATTGATAACGAGATCACATCATTAGGAGAATGATGTGATGGACAAGACCCAATCCTAAGCATAGCACAAGATCGTGTAGTTCGTTTGCTAAGAGTTTTTCTAATGTCAAGTATCATTTCCTTAGACCATGAGATTGTGCAACTCCCGGATACCGTAGGAATGCTTTGAGTGTACCAAACATCACAACGTAACTGGGTGGCTATAAAGGTGCACTACGGGTATCTTCGAAAGTGTCTGTTGGGTTGGCACGAATCAAGACTAGGATTTGTCTCTCCGTTTGACGGAGAGGTATCTTTGGGCCCACTATGTAATGCATCATCATAATGAGCTCAATGTGACTAAGTAGTTAGTCACGGGATCATGCATTACAGAACGAGTAAAGTGACTTGCCAGTAACGAGATTGAACGAGGTATTGGGATACCGATGATCGGATCTCAGGCAAGTAACGTACCGATTGACAAAGGGAATTGTATACGGGATTGCTTGAATCCTTAACATCGTAGTTCATCCGATGAGATCATCATGGAACATGTGGGAGCCAACATGGGTATCCAGATCCCGCTGTTGGTTATTGGCCAGAGAGCTGTCTCGGTCATGTCTGCATGATTCCCGAACCCGTAGGGTCTACACACTTAAGGTTCGGTGACGCTAGAGTTGTTATGGGAATTAGTGTGCAGTTACCGAATGTTGTTCGGAGTCCCGGATGAGATCCCGGGCATCACGAGGAGTTCCGGAATGGTCCGGAGGTAAAGATTTATATATGGGAAGTCCTATTTTGGCCACCGGAAAATGTTCGGGATTTTTCGGTATTGTATCTAGAAGGTTCTAGAAGGTTCCGGAGTGGGGCCCACCTGCATGGGGGGACCCACATGAACGTGGGTAGTGGGGGCAAGTCCCCACACCCCTGGTCAAGGCGCACCAAGATCCCCCCTTAGAAGGAATAAGATCATATCCCGAAGGGATAAGATCAAGATCCCTAAAAAGGAGGGATAACAATAGGTGGGGAAGGAAATGATGGGATTTCTTTCCTCCCACCTTTGCCAACGCCCCAATGGACTTGGAGGGCAAGGAACCAGCCCCCTCCACCCCTATATATAGTGGGGAGGTGCATGGGAGCTTCACCCTTGGCCCTAGCGCAGCCCTCTCCCTCCCCAACACCTCCTCCTACGTAGTAGTGCTTGGCGAAGCCCTGCCGGAGAACTGCAAGGTCCACCACCACGCCGTCGTGCTGCCAAAGCTCTCCCTCAACTTCTCCTCTCCCCTTGCTGGATCAAGAAGGAGGAGACGTCCCCAGGCTGTACGTGTGTTGAATGCGGAGGCGCCGTTGTTCGGCGCTTAGATCGAAATCAACCACGATCTGAATCACTACGAGTACGACTCCTTCATCTGCGTTCTTGTAACGCTTCCGCATCGCAATCTTCAAGGGTATGAAGATGCACTCCCCTCTCTCTCGTTTCTAGTCTCTCCATAGATTGATCTTGGTGATGCGTAGATTTTTTTAATTTCTGCAACGATCCCCAACAGTGGCATCATGAGCTAGGTCTATTGCATAGATTCTATGCACGAGTAGAACACAAGTAGTTGTGGGCGTACATTTTGTTCAATATGCTTACCATTACTAGTCCTATCTTGTTTCAACGGTATTGTGGGATGAAGCGGCCCGGACCGACCTTACACGTACGCTTACGTGAGACAGGTTCCACCGACTGACATGCACTTGTTGCATAAGGTGGCTAGCGGGTGCCAGTCTCTCTCACTTTAGTCGGATCAAATTTGATGAAAAGGGTCCTTATGAAGGTTAAATAGAAATTGGCATATCACGTTGTGGTTTTGGCGTAGGTAAGAAACGTTCTTGCTAGAAACCTATAGCAGCCACGTAAAAACTTGCAACAACAATTAGAGGACGTCTAACTTGTTTTTGCAGCATATGCCGTGTGATGTGATATGGCCAAGAAGGATGTGATGAATAAAATATATGTGATGTATGAGATTGATCATATTCTTGTAATAGGAATCACGACTTGCATGTCGATGAGTATGACAACCGGTAGGATCCATAGGAGTTGTCTTTAATTATTGTATAACCTGCGTGTCACTGAATAACGCCATGTAATTACTTTACTTCATTGCTAAACCATTAGTTATAGTAGTAGAAGTAATCAGTTGGCGATACAACTTCATGGAGACACGATGATGGAGATCATGATGATGGAGATCATGGTGTCATGCCAGTGACGATGATGATCATGGAGCCCCGAAGATGGAGATCAAAAGGAGCAAAATGATATTGGCCATATCATGTCACTATTTGATTGCATGTGATGTTTATCATGTTTATGCATCTTATTTGCTTAGAACGACGGTAGTAAATAAGATGATCCCTCATAATAATTTCAAGAAAGTGTTCCCCCTAACTGTGAACCGTTGCGAAAGTTCATTGTTTCGAAGCACCACGTGATGATCGGGTGTGATAGATTCTAACGTTCACATACAACGGGTGTAAGCCAGATTTACACACGCGAAACACTTAGGTTGACTTGACGAGCCTAGCATGTACAGACATGGCCTCGGAACACAAGAGACCGAAAGGTCGAACATGAGTCGTATAGTGGATACGATCAACATGAAGATGTTCACCGATGATGACTAGTCTGTCTCACGTGATGATCGGACACGGCCTAGTTGACTCGGATCATGTATCACTTAGATAACTAGAGGGATGTCTATCTGAGTGGGAGTTCATAAGATGAACTTAATCATCCTGAACATAGTCAAAAGGTCTTTCCAAATTATGTCGTAACTCAAGTTTTAGTTCTACTATTTTAGATATGTTCCTAGAGAAAATTTAGTTGAAAGTTGATAGTAGCAATTATGAGGACTGGATCCGTAAACTGAGGATTGTCCTCATTGCTGCGTAGAAGGCTTATGTCCTTAATGCACCGATCGGTGTGTTGAACCTCGAACATCTTCTATGGATGTTATGAACATCTGACATACACATTTTGATGACTACATGATAGTTCAGTAATGCTAAACGGTTTAGAATTGTGGCGCCGAAGACGTTTTTGAAACATCACGGAACATATGAGATGTTCCAAGGGCTGAAATTGGGATTTCAAGATCGTGCCCACGTCAAGAGGTATGAGACCTCCGACGAGTTTCTTAGCCTGCAAACTAAGGGAGAAAATCTCAATTGTTGAGCATGTGCTCAGATTGTCTGAGTACTACAATCACTTGAATTGAGTGGGAGTTAATCTTCCAGATGAGATAGTGATGGTTCTCCATAGTCACTGCCACCAAGCTATTAGAGCTTCGTGATGAACTATAACATATCAAGGATAGGCATGATGATCCTTGAGCAATTCGCAATGTTTGACACCGCAAAAGTAGAAATCAAGTAGGAGCATCAATTGTTGATGGTTGGTGAAACCACTAGTTTCAAGAAGGGCAAGGGCAAGAAGGGATACTTCATGAAATGGCAAATCAGTTGCTGCTCTAGTGAAGAAACCCAACATCGAACCCAAACCCGAGACTAAGTGCTTCTGTAATGAGGGGAATTGTCACTGAAGCAGAACTATCCTAGATACTTGGTAGATGAGAAGGCTGGCAAGGTCGACAGAAGTATATTGGATATACATTATATTAATGTGTACTTTACTAGTACTCCTAGTAGCACCATGGTAATAGATACCGGTTCAGTTGCTAAGTGTTAGTAACTCGAAATAAAAGTCTACGGAATAAACGGAGACTAGCTAAAGGCGAGGTGACGATATGTGTTGGAAGTATTTCCAAGGTTGATGTGATCAAGCATCGCATGCTCCCTCTACCATCGAGATTGGTGTTAAACCTAAATAATTGTTATTTGGTGTTTGCGTTGAGCACAGACATGATTGGATTATGTCTATCGCAATACGGTTATTCATTTAAGGAGAATAATGGTTACTCTGTTTATTTGAATAATACCTTCAACGGTCTTGCAGCTAAAATGAATGGTTTATTGAATCTCGATAGTAGTGATACACATGTTCATGCCAAAAGATATAAGATAGTAATGATAGTACCACCTACTTGTGGCACTGCCATGTAAGTCATATTGGTATAAAACGCATGAAGAAGCTCCATGTTGATGGATCTTTGGACTCACTCGTTTTTGAAAAGTTTGAGACATGCGAACCATGTCTATTGGTATGTACGCATGAAGAAACTCCATGCAGATGGATCGTTTGGACTCACTTGATTATGAATCACTTGAGACATGCAAATCATACCACATGGGCAAAATGACTAAAAAGCCTCGTTTTCAGTAAGATGGAACAAGAAAGCAACTTGTTGGAAGTAATACATTTTGATGTGTGCAGTCCAATGAGCGCTGAGGCACGCATTGGATATCGTTATGTTCTTACTTCACAGATGATTTGAGTAGATGTTGAGTATATTTACTTGATGAAACACAAGTCTGAATTATTGAAAGGTTCAAGTAGTTTCAGAGTGAAGTTGAAGATCTTCGTGACAAGAGGATAAAATGTCTATGATATGATCATAGAGATGAATATCTGAGTTGCGAGTTTGGTACACAATTAAGACATTGTGGAAATTGTTTCACAACTAACACCGCCTGGAACACCATAGTGTGATGGTGTGTCCGAACATCATAGATACACCCCATTGGATATGGGGCATACCATGATGTCTCTTATCGAATTACCACTATCGTTCATGGGTTAGGCATTAGAGACAACCGCACTCACTTTAAATAGGGCACCACGTAATTCCATTGAGATGACACCATATGAACTATGGTTTAGAGAAACCTAAGCTGTCGTTTCTTGAAAGTTTGGGGCTGCGATGCTTATGTGAAAAGGTTTCAGGGAGATAAGCTCGAACCCAAAGTGGATAAATGCATCTTCATAGGACACCCAAAACAGTTGGGTATACCTCCTATTTCAGATCCGGAAGCAAAAGTGATTGTTTCTATAAACGGGTCCTTTCTCGAGGAAAAGTTTCTCTCGAAAGAATTGAGTGGGAGGATGGTGGAGACTTGATAAGGTTATTGAACCATCACTTCAACCAGTGTGTAGCAGGGCACAGGAAGTTGTTCCTGTGGCACCTACACCAATTGAAGTGGAAGTTGATGATAGTGATCATGAAACTTCGGATCAAGTCACTACCAAACCTCGTAGGACGACAAGGACAGGTACTGCTTCAGAGTGGTACGGTAATCCTGTCTTGGAGGTCATGTTGCTAGACAATAATGAACCTACGAGCTATGGAGAAGCGATGGTGGGCCTGGATTCCAACAAATGGCTCGAGGCCATAAAATCCGAGAGAGGATCCATGTATGAAAACAAAGTGTAGACTTTGGAAGAACTACTTGATGGTCGTAAGGCTGTTGGGTACAGATGGATTTTAAAAGGAAGACGGACAATGATGGTAAGTATCACCATTAAGAAAGCTCGACTTGTCGTTAAGATGTTTTCCGACAAGTTCAAGGAGTTGACTACGACGAGACTTTCTCTCTCGTAGCGATGCTAAGAGTCTGTTGGAATTATATTAGCAATTACTGCATTATTTATGAAATCTTGCAGATAGGATGTCAAAACATTGTTTCCTCGACAATTTTCTTGAGGAAAGGTTGTATGTGATACAACCATAAGGTTTTGTCAATCCTGAAAGATGCTAACAAGTATGCCAAGCTCCAGCAATCCTTCTAAGGACTGGAGTAGGCATCTCGGAGTTGGAATATACGCTTTGATGAGATGATCAAAGATTTTGGGTTTATACAATGTTTATGAGAAACTTGTATTTCCAAAGAAGTGAGTGGGAGCACTATAGAATTTCTGATGAGTATATGTTATTGACATATTGTTGATCAGAAATGATGTAGAATTTCTGGACAACATATAGGGTTATTTGAAAAGTGTTTTTCAATGGAAAACCTGGATTAAGCTACTTGAACATTGAGCATCAAGATCTATAAAGATAGATCAAAAAACGCTTAATGGTACTTTCAAATGAATACATACCATGACAAGATTTTGAAGGAGTTCAAAATAGATCGGCAAAGAAGGAGTTCTTGGCTGTGTCATAAGGTGTTAGTATTGAGTAAGACTCAAGACCTGACCACGGCAGAAGAGAGAGAAAGGGCAAAGGTTGTCCCCTATGCTTTAGATGTAGGCTCTAAAGTATGCTATGTTGTGTACCGCACCTAAAGTGTGCCTTGCCATGAGTCAGTCAAGGGGTACAAGTGTGATCCAGGAATGGATCACATGACAGTGGTCAAACATATCCTTAGTAACTAGTTGACTAAGGAATTTTCTCGATTATGGAGGTGGTAAAAGAGTTCGTCGTAAAGGGTTACGTCGATGCAAACTTTGACACTAATCCGGATGACTCTGAGTAGTAAACCGGATTCGTATAGTAGAGTAGTTGTTTGGAATAGCTCCAAGTAGCGCGTGGAAGCTGCATCTAATAGATGACATAGAGATTTGTAAAGCACACACGGATCTGAAAGGTTTAGACCTGTTGACTAATAAACCTCTCTCACAAGCGAGATATGATCAAACACCATGGGTGTTGGATGCATTACAATCACATAATGATGTGAACTAGATTATTGACTCTAGTGCAAGTGGGAGACTGTTGGAAATATGCCCTGGAGGCAATAATAAAATGGTTATTATTATATTTCCTTGTTCATGATAATTGTCTATTGTTCATGCTATAATTGTATTAACTAGAAACCATAATAAATGTGTGAATACATAGACCACACCATGTCCCTAGTGAGCCTCTAGTTGACTAGCTCGTTGATCAATAGATGGTTATGGTTTCCTGACCATGGACATTGGATGTCATTGATAACGGGATCACATCATTAGGAGAATGATGTGATGGACAAGACCCAATCCTTAGACCATGTAGTTCGTTTGCACAAGATCGTGTAGTTCGTTTGCTAAGAGCTTTTCTAATGTCAAGTATCATTTCCTTAGACCATGAGATTGTGCAACTCCCGAATACTGTAGGAATGCTTTGGGTGTACCAAACGTCACAACATAACTGGATGTTTATAAAGGTGCACTATGGGTATCTCTGAAAGTGTCTGTTGGGTTGGCACGAATCGAGACTAGGATTTGTCTCTCCGTGTGATGGAGAGGTATCTCTGGGCCCACTCGGTAATGCATCATCATAATGAGCTCAATGTGACTAAGTAGTTAGTCACGGGATCATGCATTACGGAACGAGTAAAGTGACTTGCCAGTAACGAGATTGAACGAGGTATTGGGATACCGACGATCGAATCTCGGGCAAGTAACATACGAATTGACAAAGGGAATTGTATACGGGATTGCTTGAATCCTTAACATCGTGGTTCATCCGATGAGATCATCGTGGAACATGTGGGAGCCAACATGGGTATCCAGATTCCATTGTTGGTTATTGGCAAGAGAGCTGTCTCGGTCATGTCTGCATGATTCCCGAACCCATAGGGTCTACACACTTAAGGTTCGGTGACGCTAGAGTTGTTATGGGAATTAGTGTGCAGTTACCGAATGTTGTTCGGAGTCCCGGATGAGATCCCGGACATCACGAGGAGTTCCGGAATGGTCCGGAGGTAAAGATTTATATATGGGAAGTCCTATTTTGGCCACCGGAAAATGTTCGGGATTTTTCGGTATTGTATCTAGAAGGTTCTAGAAGGTTTCGGAGTGGGGCCCACCTGCATGGGGGGACCCACATGAACGTGGGTAGTGGGGGCAAGTCCCCACACCCCTGGTCAAGGCGCACCAAGATCCCCCCTTAGAAGGAATAAGATCATATCCTGAAGGGATAAGATCAAGATCCCTAAAAAGGAGGGATAACAATAGGTGGGGAAGGAAATGATGGGATTTCTTTCCTCCCACCTTTGCCAACGCCCCAATGGACTTGGAGGGCAAGGAACCAGCCCCCTCCACCCCTATATATAGTGGGGAGGCGCATGGGAGCTTCACCCTTGGCCCTAGCGCAGCCCTCTCCCTCCCCAACACCTCCTCCTCCGTAGTGCTTGGTGAAGCCCTGCCGGAGAACTGCAAGCTCCACCACCACGCCGTCGTGCTTC
Source organism: Triticum aestivum (assembly GCF_018294505.1). NCBI lineage: Eukaryota > Viridiplantae > Streptophyta > Magnoliopsida > Poales > Poaceae > Triticum > Triticum aestivum. The sequence goes on along the minus strand of NC_057810.1, from coordinate 55,932,402 downwards.
CGGAACTCTCCCTAAACTTCTCCTCTCCCCTTGCTGGATCAAGAAGGAGGAGACGTCCCCAGGCTGTACGTGTGTTAAACGCGGAGGCGCCGTTGTTCGGCGCTTAGATCAAAATCAACCACGATCTGAATCGCTACGAGTATGACTCCTTCATCCGCGTTCTTGTAACGCTTCCGCATCGCAATCTTCAAGGGTATGAAGATGCACTCCCCTCTCTCTCGTTGCTAGTCTCTCCATAGATTGATCTTGGTGATGCGTAGATTTTTTTTAAATTTCTGCAACAATCCCCGACACCTTTCACTTTGCCATCCTTCTTATCCGCCAAATACTTGGGGCAGTTCCCCTTCCAAGTGACTAGTCCCTTTGCAGTAGAAGCACTCAGTTTCAGGCTTAGGTCAAGACTTGGGTTTCTTCTCTTGAGCAACAACCTTTTTGTCGTTCTTCTTAAAGTTCCCTTTCTTCCCTTTTCCATTTTTCTTGAAACTAGTGGTCTTATTGACCATCAACACTTGATGCTCCTTTTTGATTTCTACCTCCGCGGCTTTTAACATCGCGAAGAGCTTGGGAATAGTCTTGTTCATCCCTTGCATATTATAGTTCATCATGAAGCCTTTATAGCTTGGTGGCAGTGATTGAAGAACTCTGTCAATGACACAATCAACTGGAAGATCAACTCTCATCTGAGTCAAGTGATTATGATACCAGGCATTTTGAGTATGTGTTCACTGACAGAACTATTCTCCTCCATTTTGCAGCTGTAGAACTTGTTGGAGACTTCATATCTCTCAACTCGGGCATTTGCTTGAAATATTAACTTCAACTCTTGGAACATCTCATATGCTCCATGACGTTCAAAACGTCTTTGAAGTCCCGATTCTAAACCGTAAAGCATGGCACACTGAACAATCGAGTAGTCATCAGCTTTGCTCTGCCAGACGTTCTTAACGTCATCAGTAGCATCTGCAGCAGGCCTGACACCCAACGGTACTTCCAGGACATAATTCTTCTGTGCAGCAGTAAAGATAATCCTCAAGTTACGGACCCAATCCGTGTAGTTGCTGCCATCATCTTTCAACTTAGCTTTCTCCAGGAACGCATTAAAATCAAAGGAACGGTAGCACGGGCCATTGATCTACAACAACATAGACATGCAAAATACTATCAGGTACTAGTTCATGATAAATTAAAGTTCAATTAATCATGTTACTTAAGAACTGCCACTTAGATAGACATCTCTCTAATCATCTAAGTGATCACATGATCCAAATCAACTAAACCATGTTCGATCATCACGTGAGATGGAGTAGTTTTCAATGGTGAACATCACTATGTTGATCATATCTACTATATGATTCACGCTCGACCTTTCAGTCTCAATGTTTCGAGGACATATCTGCACTGCTAGGCTCGTCAAGTTTAACCCGAGTATTCTGCGTGTGCAAAACTGGCTTGCACCCGTTGTATGTGAACGTAGAGCTTATCACACCCGATCATCACGTGGTGTCTCAGCACGACGAACTGTAGCAACAGTGCATACTTAGGGAGAACACCTGTACCTTGAAATTTAGTAAGGGATCATCTTATAATGCTACCGACGTTCTAAGCAAAATAAGATGCATAAAGGATAAACATCACATGCAATCAAAATATGTGACATGATATGGCCATCATCATCTTGTGCTCATGATCGCCATCACCGAAGCATCGTCATGATCTCCAATGTCACCGGCGCGACACCTTGATCTCCATCGTAGCGTCGTTGTCGTCTCGCCAACTATTGTTAGTACGACTATCGCTACCGCATAGTGATAAAGTAAAGGAATTACATGGTGATTGCATTGCATACAATAAAGCGACAACCATATGGCTCCTGGCCAGTTGCCGATAACTTTGTTACAAAACATGATCATCTCATACAACAATTTATATCACATCATGTCTTGACCATATTACATCACAACAAGCCCTGCAAAACAAGTTAGACGTCCTCTACTTTATTGTTGCAAGTTTTACGTGGCTGCTACGGGCTAATAGCAAGAACCGTTCTTACCTACGCATCAAAACCACAACGATTTTTTGTCAAGTGTGTTATTTTAACCTGCAACAAGGATTGGGCGTAGCCACACTCGATTCAACTAAAGTTGGAGAAACAGACACTCGTCAGCCACCTATGTGAAAAGCACGTCGGTAGAACCAGTCTCGCGTAAGCATACGCATAATGTCGGTCTGAGCCGCTTCATCAAACAATACCGCCGAATCAAAGTATGACATGCTGGTAAGCAGTATGACTATTATCACCCACAACTCTTTGTGTTCTACTCGTGCATATAACATCTACGCATAGACCTGGCTCGGATGTCACTGTTGGGGAACGTGGTAATTTCAAAAAATTTCCTACGATCACGCAAGATCTATCACTAGGTGATGCATAGCAACAAGAGGGGAGAGTGTTGTCTACATACCCTCGTAGACCGAAAGAGGAAGCATTATGACAACACGTTTGATGTAGTCGTACATCTTCACGATCCGACCGATCCTAGCACCGAAGGTATGGCACCTCTACGATCTGCACACGTTCAGCTCGAGGACGTCCCACGAACTCTATATCCAGCTGAGGTCGAGGGAGAGTTTCGTCAGCATGATGGCGTGGTGATGGTGATGATGAAGTTACCGGCGCAGGGCTTCGCCTAAGTACTATGATGATATGACTGAGGTGTGTAACTGTGGAGGGGGGCACCGCACACGGCTAAAACAATTGTCAACTTGTGTGTCTTTGGGGTGCCCCCCTCCCCCGTATATAAAGGAGGGGAGGAGGAGGCCGGCAGCCAACAAGGGGCGCGCCAAGGGGGAGGACTCCTACTCCCAGTAGGAGGAGGTCTCCCACCTTTCCTAGTCCAAGAAGGAGAAGGGGGAAAGAGGAGAGAAGAGAAGGAAGGAGAGGGGGGGTGCCCCCCTTCCCTTGTCCAATTCGGACTGGGCAAGGGGGGGGCGCCACCTCTCGCCGGCCCTCTCTCTTCTCCACTAAGGCCCATTAATCCCCCGGGGGGTTCCGGTAACCCTCCGGTACTCCAGTTTTATCCGAAACTTCTCTGAAACACTTCCGGTGTCCGAATATAGTCGTCCAATACATCAATCTTTATGTCTCGACCATTTTGAGACTCCTCGTCATGTCCATGATCACATCCGGGACTCCGAACAATCTTCGGTACATCATTTCACATAAACTCATAATACCAATCGTCATCGAACGTTAAGCGTGCGGACCCTACGGGTTCGAGAACTATGTAGACATGACCGAGACACGTCAACGGTAATAACCAATAGCGGAACCTGGATGCGCATATTGGTTCCTACATATTCTACGAAGATCTTTATCGGTCAAACCGCATAACAACATACATTGTTCCCTTTGTCATCGGTATGTTACTTGCCTGAGATTCGGTCGTCGGTATCTCAATACCTAGTTCAATCTCGTTACCGGCAAGTCTCTTTACTCGTTCCATAATACTTCATCCCGCAACTAACTCATTTGTCACAATGCTTGCAAGGCTTATAGTGATGAGTATTACCGAGAGGGCCCAGAGATACCTCTCCGAAACACAGAGTGACAAATCCTAATCTCGATCTATGCCAACCCAACAAACACCTTCGGAGACACCTATAGAGCACCTTTATAATCACCCATTTACGTTGTGACGTTTGGTAGCACACAAAGTGTTCCTCCGGTATTCGGGAGTTGCATAATCTCATAGTCTGAGGAACTTGTATAAGTTATGAAGAATGCAGTAGCAATGAAACTGACACGATCATAATGCTAAGCTAAAGGATGGGTCATCTCCATCACATCATTCTCCTAATGATGTGATCTCATTCATTAAATGACAACACATGTCTATGGTTATGAAACATAACCATCTTTGATTAACGAGCTAGTCAAGTAGAGGCATACTAGGGACTACATGTTTTGTCTATGTATTCACACATGTACTAAGTTTCCGGTTGATACAATTCTAGCATGAATAATAAACATCAAGAAAGCTAAAATTCAGTTGGCAGGAATTCTGCAACGGATCCGAACGCATTGGATCTCGTCCGTTCTAGATCCTATGGTCGTGCGCGACCCCATGTTTTTATTCTTCTCTCCTGCAGTTTTTGCGTTCGCTCCCGATGATTTCGTTCACCGCGGTTGCTCCCGATGATTTCGCTTGGATTTTTAGAGATCGTGAACGTGATAGGCAGGGTTTGTTTCCTAATTTTTTTGGCGCAAGGAAGGTTAAATCAGATTCCTTTTTTCTCGTATATGGGCATCGAATTTTGGGCGGAGGTTGATCCTCCTACGTGGGCAACAGTGATTTTTTGGCGGAGGTTGATCTCGAACTTTTCTAGTACCTGGGCTGGGAGATCGATCTCATGATGTACATGCCCCTGATCAGTTTTAGAACGAGCAGAAAGTTGTTTTTTAATGCAAAAATAAGAGTTAGTACATGGGAATCGATCACCCATTGTCCTGGTAAGGAAATTTGGCAACTAACCAACTGACTAGTGCTTGTTTTGTGGTCACTACAGGATAATCGTACTATAATAGCCAACCTTCATTCAACAAAAATTTTATCACGTCGTTTCTCTGACTTTTCGATGTTGGTAATTTTGTAGTTAAGTAGTAGCCCTCGGAATAGTTATCAAGTTCCTAAAGGTAAAATTATCATCATGGTTATAGTTACCAAACTGTTCATGTTCAAGTTATCTAGTTGCTCATCTTGTGGTTACCAGACTTATGTGCAGATAGCATGGTAATATACGCACCATAGAGATGATAGCTCACATACAAAACACTGCGCTAACTATTTGACCCACGAAAAAGGTTGTTAAAAAAAATACTCATAGTAAATTCTCTGTAAATTGCATGGTAATACACGCACATCAGAGCTGATAACTTACTTAGCCCAAACGTGATAACTTTTAACCAGGAAAGAAAAGTTTGAAACACCCCTGGTGACTCATATGTAAATAACATGGTGGTATAGGCATAGTAGAGCTGATAACTCACTTACAAACAACATGATAGTATTTTTACCCCGGTTAAAAACCGGGGTAAAAAAGATGTTAAAAACATACCACCGACAACTTGTGTGTAAATAGCTTGATAATATAGACTCACGGATCTGATAACTTAGTTACAAACACCACGATAACTTTGATCCGTGAAAAAAAGTTGTTGAAAACATATGACCGATGATTTTGTGTAAATAACATGATAATATAGACTCTCGGGCCTGATAATTTAGGTACAAACACCATGATAATTTTGAATCTGGGAAAAAGATGTTAAAAACATACCACCGATAATTTTTGCGTAAATAGCATGATAATATAGTCTTCCAAACCTGAAAACTTAGGTACAAACACCACGATAACTTTGCCTCATGAAAAAAGTTGTTGAAAACATACCATCGATAACTTCTATGTAAATAGCATGGTAATATACGCTCCCAGACCTAATAACATGGTAAATAACATGGTAAAGAAACAGACAATTCGAGCGACAAAATATTTTGAAATTTCAAAACAAAAAGAATCCACAATGACATTAGCTTTTCTACACTTTGGTGCATTTGCATGTGGGGAGAAACTTGGAAGAAGTCATTTTTATGCCCGAAATTTTGCCTATGTAAACATCATGGTAACTAATGTATCATATATGTGATAACTGGCATATCCTATGCGTGGTAACTTTTACGTAAAAAAAAAGTCGTCGAAACATATCAACATGAGATCTAGTTTCAAAGTTCTCGCCGCGACGGTTCTTTTATGTGAAAACAATTTTTTGATCGGAGCGATGGTTTGGCCTACAAAACATTTTGAATTTTTTGAATCATGAGAGAATCTATGATGATGTCATCAATTTCGTTTCACATGCATGCATGTAATTAAGCTTTCTACAAAATGCCATGCATCGTATTACATGACAGAAAAAAAATCATTAATTATCACATGCATGTGGAGAAAAACAAACTGCATGCAATCGCGGGGTAGAATGGGCTGCATGTGGATCGTCCGGATCTATCGCTAAAATCAGGACGTCTGGAAGTTAGCACTGTCCAATAAACATTTATCATGAATTAAGGAAATAAATAATAACTTTTTTATTGCCTATAGGACATATTTCCTTTTTGCCCTTCCGGCAACAACTCCACATGCGATATCAAGAAGTGCATAGAATGTAGTAACAGCTCTGCCAATCAGGAGTTCTAGGCGAGGACCGCCATTGCAACCCAAGCGGGGAGTACTTACCAAAGGGAAGCTGGCTTGCAGCGAAGCTGTGGCGCGGGCTCAACGACGTCGGCTAGTAGGGCTACGAGCATGGGTCGAGCACAAGCTCCACGACCTTAGGAAGTGGGTAGGTGGCGTCGATCCCGAGCACCCGGTCCATGCCATCCTACATGTCGTCCTTGGTCACCGTTGTCGGTGCAACGAGCACAAGCTATGCGCAGAGGTCACGCGCAAGGTCCCTTTAGAGCTTTATGGCGTTAGTATAGAAATGATGATCTGCCAAATCAGCGAAGCTCCATATGATGATCAGACAAATGATGAATAATCGATCCACACAATCAAAGCACCACAAGTTCACGGGCATCGACGATGAAGGAACACTAGGATGGGAATAGAGGACTGCCACAGGGAGCAGCGATTCAGTGCACAGGCTCGTCTGCACCTGCGAGAAAAAATATATTTAAAACAAATACTAGAAAAATTCAAAAAATTCTAATTTTTAGTGGTAGATAATTTGTTACATGAGGTGCGCTTCAAATTTAAGACCATTTGGACATATGAGTAGCTCGCAGCAAAAAAGACAAATGTTTTTGCCGAGAGCTATCATATGTCCAAATGATCTAAAATTTGGAGCGCACCTGACGCACCAAATTATCTATCATGATTTTTTTTTTGAATTTTTGAATCTCTTTGTATTTTTAGTGAACTTTTTCTAATCTGGGTGCAGACGAGATTGGGCTCAGAAATGGATATTCGACTGCAACATTTTCACTCCTGAGCTCTAATCCTGGTGTTTTCAAGAAATATGTCCATTTAGAAGTTTCAAATGATCACGATAAAAGTCCACATACACATGCGGTTTATTCTACACATATTTAAAAACCTGTATTAGAAAATATGCTAATTTGTAAGGTACATAGAAAAGGTTGATTTTGTAGGCCCATAAAGAGAAAATAGCAATCGACTTATTTTTCTTTCTTGCATATAGCACACAAACATAAATTTGCATCGATGAAATTTTGTGTTGATGTCCATATGGAACCAAAAGAACTTTTGTGGGAATAGAGCTACGTTCTGAAAGCTTTAAAAAAAAGCTACGTTCTGAAACACGATAATACCCAAGTTCTGTAGGATACAAGTGGCCATTGTTTTACAAGCGCGGTTGCCATTTATCACTATGTTATTTTTCAGGTTTCCATCCTTTTTATGGTTTTTGAGGTTTTTATCTTTTTCTTTGAGTCTAAACACACTTCACTTTATTGAATAATGTTCATAGGGATACAATTCAAATTTGGAGGGTTTATGAGCCACACATGACGCCCCGGGTCCAGACCAAAAGCATGCTTAGCGAGGCTATGTGCCTCTTGATTGATTTCCCGTCCTTCAAAGATGACGGAACATTGATGGAAAAGCTCCATCGTCTCTCTAATCTCCTTCACAATGGTTGCATACATTCCACCAATTCCTTACTTGATATCCTGCACCACACCCTTGGAGTCAGAGGCAAGTATAACATGAGATAAGGATAGATCTTGGGCAAGTGCAAGAGCCTCCCGGCAAGCTAGTGCCTCGAGCGTAGCAGGATCAGTTATGCCGGCGCATCTGATTGCAGACGAGCCCAAGTAATTGCCGTCTCTGTTTTTGCACACTGCACTGAATGAGCCTTCATGGTTTGCTCTATTAACAGCCCCGTCAACACGTATTTTTGCAAAGTTGCCTTCCTCTACCATCATAGCTCTTTTTTTTGCGAGAAAATTTCCGATCTATTCATCTTCAATCATGGCAGTACAATGAATACCAGAAATAATAGAAATCACATCCAGATCCGTAGACCACCTAGCGACAACTACCAGCACTGAAGCGAGCCAAAGGCGCGCCGCCGTCATCGCCCCTCCATCACCGGAGTCGGGCACAACTTGTTGTAGTAGACAGTCGGGAAGTCATCGTGCTAAGGCCCCGTAGGACCAGCGCACCAGAACAGCAACCGCCGAAGATGAAGAATAATGTAGATCAGAAAAATCCAATCCGAAGACACACGAACATAGACGAACAACGACGAGATCCGAGCAAATCCACCAAAGATAGATCCGCCGGAGACACACCTCCACACGCCCACCAACGATGCTAGACGCATCGCCGGAACGGGGGCTAGGCGGGAAGACCTTTATTCCATCTTCAGGGAGCCGCCGCCGTCTCGTCTTCCTGAGCAGGACACAAACCCTAGCAAAACTGAAAGAAACGATTAAAAACGGAGCCCTCCTGCCGACCCTTACCGAGATCCACTGCGCCCCCATGGCCCTAAGGCCATCGGAGAGGAGGCGGACCTGCGGCGGCGGCGGCGGGAGGCGAAAACCCTAGCTTTTTGTGGAGGAGAAGGAGGAGGCGGCGGCTACCTACCATCATAGCTCTAATGGGAGCTTCCATTTCTCTACCACCGCCTCGCGGATGATGCCATGGGTGTTTGCCACTCTGCCAATGTAATAGCCAATGTAATAGCTAGCGGCCTCCAAGATGCTGCACTAGAGGGGCGCTGCGGCTTCCATCCTTCCCATGGATAACAACAACGATGGCTGCCCTCCCGGCAACAACTCCACATGCAATAGCAAGAAGTGCATGAAATGTAGGAAGAGCTCCGCCAATCAAGAGTTCTGGACGAGGACCGCCATTGCAGCCCAAGCGGGGAGTACTTACCAAAGGGAAGCTAGCTTCACTACAAAAAAAATACACTTCCATGATGATACGTGTTTGTCACAGTAGGTTGCGTTTTTTGTCATGCATGTACATCCATGACAAATTTATGACAGAATCAAGATAGTTATACCTGTGCTGTCGTAGAAGTGTTCCATGACATTACCAAAATTATCATCACGGAAGTGTCCACTTCCATGATGATAAATTGCGCGTCACAGAAGTGTTTTCGTCAAGGGTGACCGACACGTGGCATCCACCGTAACGGAACGCCGTTAAGCTATCGGGTCGGGTTTTGGACCCGATAACCCCTTAACAGCCCCGACCAATAGGGATTTTCCATGTGTAAAATCATCATTGGCTGAAGGAAACACGTGTCGGCTCATCGTTGGGACAGATGTCATCCACTCATTGGACAGAAGGCGCCTATGATACGTCGACACGTGGCACGGCCCAACAAGTTTAAATGGGCCGGCCCAACTAAAGGCCCACAAGATTTTGCGGCCCTTAATGGGCCGGCCCAGTTAAAGGCCCACGAGATTTTGCGGACTATAATGGGCTGGCCCAGCTAAAGGCCCACAAGATTTCACGGGCCATAATAGGCCGGCCCAGGTAAAGGCCCACAAGATTTTTGTGTGCCATAATGGGCCGGCCCAGGTAAAGGCCTACAAAATTCTTGTGGATCATAATGGGCCGGCCCAGCTAAAGGCCCACGAGATTGCACCGACATTAATGGGCCAGCCCAGCTATAGGCCCACAAGATTTTGAGGACCCTAGTAGGCCGGCCCATTAACTGGCTGCCATGTTTTGGGCCAAATGCCGGCCCATAATTGATCCGGTCCATTAATGGCCTGCCACGTTCTGGGCCTAAGAATGGCCCATATAAGATACGGCCCGTTAAAAGCCTTCCACTTTCTGGGCCAAATCACGGCCCAGATCAGGTCCGGCCCTTTAAGAGGTTTTGGGCTCAATTATGGCCCATATCAGATTCGACCCATTGACTGGACGCTATGCTTTTGGGCCCACTTGCTAAAGGCCCATTTAGTAATTCGGCCTGATATTAGTTTCGGTCTGTTAAGGGCACATTTGACATTTTGGCCCTATATTAATTTCGACCTGTTAAAAGCCCATCATATAGTTGGGCCTAACTACGGCCCGGTTTGCATCCGGCCTGCTCGCAACCGATATTTGATTGGGCCAAACAAGGACCGAGACCACTTTGGCCTGTTAAAAGCCCGTGAATTGATTCGCACAATCATGGGCCGGGGTCCATTTCGGGCTGCCGCCGGCCCGTGAGCTATTCGGCATGTTGCAGGCCCAGCCTACTTCACAGCCTCCTAAAAGCCCATTGAGTTTTCTTGCGAAAAGAGGGCCGGGGGTTACTCGGCCTATTAAAGGCCCGAATCTACTAGTGGGCCAGTTTGACGGGGCCCATGATGCGGATCATACATCGTGATTGCATGACGGCCCGATTATGTACCGTAATTTTATGGTTTGGCCAGTTTACTGCGAAGACAGGACATATATACAGTAAAATAGCTGCAGCATCATGAATAAGAAAAAATCTGGACTATACAATAAAAAAATTACGGCATATTACATCCACTGGGCATCAAAGTTCGCCACTATGATAATAAAGCACAAGTAGACAGCAGATTCCATACATTGGACATCAAAGATCGCCACCAGTGCAAATAACCACGCCGACAAAATAATATACAAAATCGACAGCACTTCAATAGAGTTCAAGAAAGGGTAGCCCTGCTAGGGAGCTGTAGCGCAAGCAACTGAGCAAGATGATGAGACTACGCTTGTTCAACACTTATATCTTCCTCACTCTGAAAGATAAACAAGCAGACAGATGACAGGTTTCGCACATAAAAGTATCAGTGCTGACAATTCATCACATTTCTTACTAACGAATAAAGTGACACAGTTTAAAATTGCATTAACACAATATGGTATTGTTCAGGTCAAGACATGGCAGGAAATGACATTGTGAAGGAGTTGGCAGCTTCACGACACCACTGGATTACAGATCAAGAACTCATAAGTATCAATGGTTAGTGTGCTGTCAATTTATCCCATTTCAGATTGGCAAATAAAGAGACGGTTTAAATAATAGTAGAATGATATGACATTGTTCATAGTTAAGACATTGCAGAATATGACATTGTGCTGTAGTGGGTAGGTTCACCACACCACTGGATTACGGATGAAGAACAGAAGCATACATGCAGTGCAAAAGAAGATCACTTGCTCTGAATAGTTTAATTTACATGGTATGAAGAAGAAACTTGGTTGTACAACTGAAAACTTAAATTGAGAAGGACAAACTTTTGTTTATGAACTACATAATAAACTTTAAACATGCAATTTGATGCAAACACCAAAAATAAACAGCTATTGCAGTCATGCCTAACCAAATATACACAACAAAGTTTGAAGGCTTGAGAAGGACAAACTTACATTACTGGTGAAAACAGGCTCTATAAAGCCCTTGTCCATGCTGATGGGGGGGGGGAATTCAAGAAGTTTAGCACAGAATCTTCTTCATAAGCATTGTCTTTATTCTACATTTTGTTAATAGTAAATATAGATGTGATAATATACGAACAAATGGAGAATATTTAAGATAAGATGAAGAGTGATGCTACATAACCAAGTAGCTATAAATGTATGTGCAGCGATACAGGCAAAAGGCACAGCCAAGAGCAATGCACAACTAAACTTCTTCAGTACCAACCTTATGGTAAGAGTAAATATAGATCTGATGTGTAGAAAATGAAGGGCAAAGGAAAATAAGCTGCAGAGTGATGGTACATGAACAACTACCTGTCAATATAAGTACACTGATAAAGGACAGCATGTACTTACAAGAACAATGCAGAGCTAAAAAAATTCATTGGCATTGGATATATTCTACACTAATGTAACCATTCATACAGATCAGATAATTTAGAGTGAACAATTGATAAGCAAGCTATCATGCATACTGCTGTCACATAATGAACCAGGTATGTATGCAAGTACAGTGATACAGGACAACAGGTACTAACAAGAGCAAAGCAGCGGGCAGCATATTTGCGATATCCTGTCGTTCTTTTTAAACCAGAATTCTTCTTCGAGCTGATTTCCTACAAAAAGGATCCGTAAGGCACATGCGGAAAAGTAGAAGTTCAAATTGTCATATGATTTCATAGACAGTACCTCATCCTGAGAACGAGACCAGTGCATAACATGGTTTTTCCATGCAATGTCTTCTAAATTTAGCACAGTGGACTTCACAAGAAATTCGTTTATAGACTTGCCATCAGAGTGTGATTTCCTCAGGTAACACCGATACTGCTGCAATGCTTTCTTGAAAAGCACAAGCAAGCTTTGCTCGTCATGACTATCCAGATTGACCCTCACCTAGTTACAACAATGTAATGTAAATCATTGATGTGTTCGATCAGCAGAAAACAGGAAAATAATAACCATGAATAATAGCACTTACACGTAAGTTGGACAGGAAGATGTGAAAATGGTGTTTGTCTTCACTATAATCTTCCCATGATGGGAATATATACACGTAGTCCCTAACAATATTGAAAACATTGTATTTTAAATTAGGAATAAATGGAATGGGGTTCCAATCTGCAGGAATTGGTCGTCTCTGCAGTTGGGATAGGTCTTCGGCCGGTGGACTTGCTGTACTTTTTGCTGGAGTGGGATTTTTCTGTGGTACGGCTGGTGCTATGGCAAATGAAATCGGTATACCTTTTGCTGGAGTGCAGGTCCTGTGTAGTGGGGCTAGTGGTGTGGCTAGTGAAGTATGGGTACAGTCTGCTGGAGTCGATCCTATGTTTTGTGTCACTGGTTGTACAACCAATATAAGTGGGGCGCTGTCTGATTTCTCCGGCACCACCACATTTTTCAAGGACTTTACTGGTGCTCCTTCAGGTTCGGCAATCACCCTCTTCCTTTTTGATGTCTGATGCACAAGAACATCATTTGAGTGGAAAAACATAATATGACGACGGATGAAATATGTATTGATAATGGATGGGCATGGCATCTCGAGTTATATGATGAGTAAACTAAGCAGATGATGGTGCAACAAAGTAGAAGAAATGCAAGACAACATATGCAAGATATGCGCAATCAATAAAACCTTGCCAAATTAGAATAGGCACCTTGATGGTTGAACAGGACAGGCCATCTGCCTTTGACTCCTCGAGGTTAGAATAGTCATTAGGATGATATTCTGAACACGAATCAACAGGTGGGGAGCGTACGAGTTTCATTGCTTCCAGAATGGCACTCAATGCCTTGGTGCCAATTTTGTAAGTCATTGCAGTGTTCCACAATATTCTTCTGATGCGCGGATTCTAATATTCACTGTAATTGCATATAATATCTGAGAACCATGAAAACATAAATAGTTGTGAGATTATCTTTGTAATGCAGATAATATTCTAATATAGGGGCACCCTTGTATACACTTATGTGCTATCACTGGATTCTGATGAGAGAGCTCATGTGTGCTATAATATCGTGCGTGTATTTATATAATCTGGCACAAGTACACAAAAAAATAGGCTCCAGAAGTAAGGATAGCTGGCAGATGATAGGTTCATAATATACTGTATAGAGAGTTTATTGCCAAACCATGATAGCAAGAGTACACAGCAACTAGACAGATCATAGTGTACATAACAGGGGTACACCATAACCACGATATATAAATCGGGAAAGTGGAACTGGCTTGAAAATACGGTGTTGTATTGCCGCTAGTAATTGAAAGCCTATCGATCACGTACAGGCCAGCACTATCGAACATGGTAAAGAAGAGCAAGCAAATTTTGGATAATAAAATGTTGGTTGCGCAGTGCCCACACATGATGAACCAGAGCGCATTAAGAATGCAACTCCCAGTTGTCTCTCGACCATTTCAGGCGGTTGGATGAAGATCATACGTCTCCTAACCCTTCTTCTTCCTCGTCTCTGATTCTTCCCATATAGAACACCGCACGGGCTGTCGGTCGTACCACCGGCTCCCGCCGCCTGTGTTCCTCCACCACCCCCACCCCCCACTCGCATCGAGTTTTCTTTGTTCGGCGAGGCCCCACAACCACCCGAGCCCCTTGGATCGCACCGGCGAACTCCGACGAGCTCTGAAAAATTGACTGACCCAATTTTGCAATTTAGTCTACTGTGATTTAACTAGTGTGGAATATAAAAGGGGGAAACCATAAGCATTGGGAGTATAGTGCTGAGCGTGCCATGGCGGATCTGAAGGTGCAAACCGGACAAAGGCAACTTCGCAACCAAGACAAGAAATCAGAGTAAAGCAGTGGCGATCTATTTTCTTGTTGTGATAAATAAGTTGAGCAGATACGAAAGAGTACCGCCTCTGGTGCGGCGCCGTGTACGCATCTGCTGAGAATTTGACGATGCTGCGGTAGCATGGCTGTCGGCAGCGTGGAAGCAGATCTAGGAGGGTAGACGGTGGCGGCGGGGCGCGGTGGACGAGACGGTGGCGGCGGGGCGCGGCGGGGCGCGGTGGCGGCGGGGCGCGGGGAGCGGCACCGGCAAGGTGGACGACGGCGGGGATGAAGCGAGAGGACGGGATGCAAGGATCCCGGTCCGAAGGCGTGGATGAGAGAGGTCGATCTCTTATAATGGACGGCGGCGGCGGGGTATCAGCTCCAGCATGGTGGAGGAGGACGGCGGTGTATGGGTGGCGGACGGCGGCGGACGAAGGATGGTGGGGTGGAGAGGGTGTTTTGGCGCCCACGGAGTACAAATGGGGAAAAGGGAGGTAGAGAGGAAGGGGAGGACCATGTATTCAGGGTGCGCTTGTCTCAAATGCGAGGAAATTTACAAACTTAGCCCCCGTTTCAAATTTCTACTACATCACAACAACATTAGTCGGTTGGGGATAGGACGATAATCTCGCATACACCAAATATTTTCCGACGAGAGTTTGTTTTTGGCGTCCACCGTGTATGAATATGAATCGGGGAGGGAGTCAATTTCGGCCGAGGACACACTGTGTTTTGGCGCCCACCGTATATGAATCCGGGTGAGAGGCGATTACGTCACGTTTGGGTGAAATTACAAACCTACCCCTATGGAAACCTATAGATATCCAGCAGATAGGCTTTGCGTGGCAGGGATAGGCAGTAGTGATTTCTATCTCGCAGATTTTGGTTTCGGGCGGTTACTGCGACTTTCCCCGCTTCGTTCAAATTTTGCACAGTGCATGTTTACCGTGCCAACTCAATTCGAATCCCGTTTGTATTCTACTATTTTTTTGGGCGGGATCCATTTTCAATTGGAATTACATTCTATATACATCATTTTTTATATATACTTTCAAAAGCACAACACCATTTATACATAAATATGGTTTACAAATGGCATGATCTCAGATTCATAAGGTTGTATCCATCAATTTGGATTTTCAAATATTTGAAACCACTTTATGTTGAAATCCAATGTATGCATTCCTCGCTAACTGTCTCCAATTAATGTGTGTTTCATGCGGGGTTTTTTAACTTCTCAAACATGTATAATGTGTTTCACACACGCAACATATAGTGTAATCCCGTTTAGACATTAGTTGCATATAAACCATGCATTGTTTGTAATTGAAGAATCTATGGATCACCAATATTGATAAACTATATAACATTACACGTGTGCCCAAATTCAAATGAATATGCATGGTTGATACACCAACTTGCGTTATAATATTATTGATGTCGTGATCTCTAGTTTAAATATTTGAATCCCCTTTAATCCAGATATTCGTCTCATATAGCTATCACTCATGCTTATATAGGACTATCTCTCTGGACCTATACGCGTTCATCGTCTCTCAGGCATCTCTCGTGCTACCTGTATGTCGACAATGATCTTTTATCTTCGTAACACACTGACGGTACTCTCTCCCTCGACCTTCATCACTCTATCTCTCTTTAAGTATATCTCGCTCCCTGCTATGTGTCTCTAGCTATGATTCTCCATGTGGAATCTCTTTCTCTCACACAAACACAAAACTTTGTCTCCCGGGGTCTCATTTCTCTCAACTATTCCCATGTGTTCCACTCGCACACCCCTCATACAGAGATGTCTTTCGCTCCTTAGATATGAGAACCTACGACTCTTCCTCTTTAATATCTCTTTCTCACACACAAACACAAACTCTGTCTCTCAGGGTCTCATATTTCTCCATTGTTCTCTTGTATGTCGCTCAAACACACCCTCTCTTCCTAGAGATATCTTGTGTTCCCTCATATGTCTTTCTAGCTATCACTCTTTGTGAAATATCTTTATCTCTCGCAGACACAAAACTCCGTCTCTCTGGATCTCATTTCTCTTTGATATCTGTTTGTATGTGACTCACATGCACCCTCTCTCTATCTCTCTCACACCCGCACACATAACCCAGCCTTCTGATCAACTCGACTCCTATCTCCAGCGCACACTAGCTAGCATTTTTATCTCTCTATTTATCTGTTTCTCCATCAACCTTCTTTCTCGCCCTCACTCTTGATTCCTATCACGCACACTACATATGTTTCTCTCTACATGCAGTCAAGTGCCCTCTCACACACATATATAACTTCACCCTTTGAACCACCCGACGATCATCTCCGACACCCAAACTAACGGATGTCTCTCTAGCTAGCATCTCCATCTCTGTATCTATCTGTAGTTTCTCCGTCAACATTTCTTTCTCGCACGGAGTCTTGCTTCCTATCACCCACACTATATATGTCTATCCATACATATGCATTTATAGGTTGATCTCTTTTTCACAATCTTTGCGCCTCACCCCCTCTGCTCGCCATAGATGCATGCTCCATCCCACGCCATTATCTCTTAAAGACAAAAACACATGCTCAATTGTCGGGCCTTCTTCCCTGCATTCTCACATGCATGCATATTGTCATACCGATCCGTCTCTCCCATGTCGTTGATCTTAGGACTTATGTCTTCTTTCTTTTATCTCGATCATGCGCGCGCGCACACACACACATCCCACGTATACATGTATACCTCTCACACATGCACGTTCAAGGTCTCTATGTCTCCATACGTAGTTAACTACCCTCAATCCTAACGCCACATCGAATCGTTCTCCTCTTTTGTGCACATAACTTCCGCCTGGATGGGCAAAACACACACTCACACTTAACAATCTCCTTCTAGCTACCCCCCCCATGCGCGCGCGCCTCTCACTCTTCCCCTACATCCCCGAAACCAATAAGACCATCCCTTTGTTTAATTCCCGCCTACATGCACCATCGATATATAGTAGTCTTCCTTGGTGTCTCTCGAACAAACACGTTCTCTCGATGTCGACTCCTCTCACGCGCACGCACCTTCTCTTCCCTCCCTACGGGCATTTTCTCTCTCGCACCCCATCGTTGGTGGCCTCTGCCATACACATCACCTCTCTACGATGAAGCCATGCACACTTAAATTACATCCGCCACAGGGGACCCCGCGACACACACACACGCGC
>NC_057810.1:55868406-55914523 GCF_018294505.1 Triticum aestivum | reverse complement strand
ACACACACACTTAGACTCCATCTCTCTCTCTCTCTCACACACACACACACAAACTAAGACTCCATCTCTCTCTCTCTCTCACACACACACACACACACACAGACACACACCACACACACACTAAGACTCCATCTCACACACACATGCTCTAGCGGAGTATTTGTTCCTACCACCCTTCATCCAACCTTACCCGTATGATAAACAATCACCTTTATTTACTTGCATAACATGGACGGGTTCCACTTTACTTTAGTAGTCAGCAAACTTATCATCTGTACCCTTATAAAAAATGATTTGGCGATGATGGTGTGCCTGCCATCTTGTAATACAGACCGTATGATCTATATCTGACGGATAGGAAGCAAACTATGATAATTTTACAAAAGATACCCGCACCTCTCTCCATATCATTATCTCCCGAAACCTCATTGCTCAGCAATTAAAAAAGGAATAAGTCTCTGGAACAATCTAGCATGCATGGTAGCCGCTGCCGCCTGCGGGCGCCGTCCATCCCCATGCCGCTGCCCATTCCGACCACCAGTCACCACCACGCTCCACTCGTCCCCGCCTTATCTCTCATCTTTCATTTTTTTGATGACATTCTCGAGATACCAGTTTTCTGATAAAATTCTCGAGATATCATTAGTTTTTACACATGGGATCACTCCTGCATGGGTCAATCACAACAGGTGTTTTGTAAAAAAATGCATATTGATGTTCCGTGCAATGCACGAGAATCTTGCTTGTAATTATATAACGCAAATCACGAGCAGGAAGTGACATTTTTTTGACACAACCACGTTAACATGGCCACGTAAATCACGAGCAGGAAGGAGAAGGGAAGCGGACTGTGGAGTAACGTTTTTTACCACAATTTCTTAGGAAACTGAGTGCAATAATTGAGTAGTTTTGCAAACTACCATTACTACTACACCTGAAACGGTTCAAAACCTATACTCCCTTGCCAGCGTGCGCTTCCCGCGTGAAACGGTCAGCGTCGCCCTGGAGCGTCAGTGCCGCATTAATGCCCGGCCAGAGCGGAGGCGACCTCTCACTGGCGCCGGCTTTGAAGTGGTGCGACGGTCGAGAGAGCGCCGCTTCCCGGTGCACGCGACTGCTCCGCGTCGAGACTGGCCATAGGCCCTATTTGGATCCATGGCTTAGAGTTAGTTTGAGCTAGTTGGGGCTCAAATAGCCCTAAATTATCCAAGCATTAGGGTTTAAATTGGAGCAAGTTGCATCGAACCCACCAAAAAAAAACTATCCCACCCAAGAGGTGCTAACTGGAGATAGTTCTCATTGGGACCACTGAAAAATCACTTTTCTCTCTCCATGAAGTGCATTTATTGTCAATCTAACCTTGTCACCCAAACACCTCTTTGGCTACAGTTAGTTCAGGGTTAGTCATGAGTTAGTCTAACCTCTAGCTAAGTTAGAGTATCAAACAGGAGCAGTATAGGACATGCAAGTTGCTCAAAGCATACAGGAAAATTCATATGTGAAAGGATTTTTTTCTTTTTGAAAACGGAACGTGAAAGGAATTTTTTTAGAATGCTCTTGGCATGTCGCTAACATGTGATAGTTAACCGACCTCAATAGACTGCAGAAACGCCAGCCCGCCGCACTTTGATTGAGACGAGGAGGGAGAAGCGATACAGGCTGCTGGATTACTAGAGATAGGTGTCGCACGAAAACCAAGAAATATGGTGATAGCGTGGGTTAGCCATGTACTAGTATGATGTAACTACACTAGGCTGCCGTGTTTCGTACTCTTCCAGTCCACTGTGGAGATTATTGGTTAATTTTATATCGCTGAATAATATTAAATATTATGAGTGCAGACGCTCCACCACGAGGTTCCTTGCTCCTTCTCGGTCGTCCGGAATCTATGTTCTTCCACTCTATTTTTTTACGTGAGCTTTGTTCATCCTTTTGCCAACACACGAGACATCTAGCATCAAGGCACACGTGTTATGCAACGATCGTTCCATCTATATGAAGAACACGTGGCACTGGAACTACGAGACGGACATGTACCCAGAAGTGGACGTACGAACCTGAGTAATGTAGCACAGTAAGTGAAGTAGAAAGGCACAAATGGTATGAACATGCGTGGCATATAGGGTGTGTTTGGTTACGTTCTCGTCTCAGCATAGTTGTTCCCTCTTCATGCATGCTCAACTCAACACCCCTCTTCATGCATGCTTCTAGTGTATTTGTGCTAAACTAGTGTGGACTCATGCACCCTCCATACACTCTACCAGACACCCAAAAGTAGGTCGAGAAGGGAACTCTTGGGTGGCATTTGTCTCTTACTACGTACTACCACTAAATGTTGTACATGCAATGCACGGTGATGTTATGGAGTACGTGCCTAAGTACTCTACTACTACTATATTAGTTGGAGGCACATATTAACTTTTATATTTATTTACGTGTATGTCCCGAGACCTTCCAACTAGACGTGTCTTTCTCTCCAGGTCGCACTTTGTATCGTTCATACCACTAAGTACTACTACGTGTGGTCTCCGACCCAGAAGTGGAAGAAGTGGAGACGCTCTACCACGCTGTTTTTTTACGCTGGGCTCTACCACGATGTTCATGTCCCACTCCTTTCGCTGACGTGTGGGACATCTAGCACGTGCCGTGTTTGGCACCCTTCGTCGTAAGAGTTGAAACGCTAGCATTCATCAGAAATAAAAAATAATTATAAATCGGCAATGAAACTATTTTTTTGCGAACCAATCAGCAGTGATACTATACCACGCGGTTTCCTTGCTCCTCGATATCGGAAAGAATACTTCCGTTCGCCAACAAGTGGGACGTCGACCATCCTGGTCCACTTGTCATGCACGCGGAACTCCAAGGGAGAGTCACCCAGGTCATCGCGCCGCAGTAACAATGACTAATGAGCCGTCAAATCACAGGCTCACTTCCCACTTTGAAGTTGCTCGGACGAAGGAACCATCATGACTTCGTTGAATTCCGCTTCTTGAAGAAAACTACTGTACCAGTAGTACTGCTAGCTACAGTATTTACTCCAACAGAGGCCTCCTTTTGTTCATAGGATAGGAATATGAAAATCATAGGAAGTGAGATGACATGCATCTCAATTCCTATAGAGAAACAGATGCCATTTGATACATAGGATATGAATTTTTCCATTTAGTCTAGGCTAATGTACTGGTAATTTGCTCTAAAAACTATAGTAGTAACTAGTAGTACTGGTACATGCTCGTACTCAGACACAGACACACACACTAACTACTAGTACTACTACTTCTCACATGCTGGCTAGACGCCGTCGTTGTCCTTCCCGGCTTTGTCGGCGACACCCCACCGTGCTTGGATCTCCGCCGACCTCTCCGCAGCAGCGCGTGCGTCCTTTTCTTTCTTGCGGCGGCGGGCCTCTCTTTTCTTGAGTGCTTTCTGACTTTTCCGCTCCCTCTGTGCGGCTTTGGCCGCCTCTTGCTCTACCGCCCATTCGGCCTTGGCATCTTCAAATTCCTCCCACATAGTTGTGAGGTCGCGAGCGGCGATGAACTCGGCACGACGGGATGCCATCGCTTCCCTACCATTTTGTGTGCGTTCGTGGGCGGCGAGGAACTCGGCGCGGCGGGATGCCATCGCTACCTTACCGGTTAGTGTGTGGCGCGGTGGCATGAACGACGCTTGGTGAGAGCTATGGGGTGGAGTGGCCGGACAACCGTATAGTGCATTGGTTTGTCAAGAGCTCAAGGACAAAAGACGAAGCAAATTAGGATTCCCCTTCAATCCTGGTCATTTATTACCGAGTAAAATGCATTAGTGGTCATCGAACTTGTCTTGATAGCTCACTTTGATCATTGTATACGAGATATGGTGATTATACAGTCGCTGGCTCAGCGTATAGCTTCGTATTTGTATGGTTGACCAGTCAAATAGTCCGCATGTGCCTCATCAGCTCGTGTTCTTTATCTATCTACGCGGGCCTACCTGTGAATGGATAAATAAATACTGTAAAAACCAAAATTATGCATATGTGGGGAATCAAACCACGGACTCGTCGCTGCAACGCACCCTCGTCAGCCAAATGAAAATGAAATACTTCGCGTCAGACACTCACGCTATCAAAGCATGCTAATGCATGCACGTTGCCCTCTAAATCAAAGTCCTGCTCATGGCGCAACGCAAACGGCGAGCCCATCACCTGCGCGCCCCGGTGGTGCCTGACATTATTGTTTAGACGTTTGATGGAGGCCTACGCGAACGCCGAGCATGTATTCACCTGGCTCAACACCAACGGTCATACTCGGACCGCCTTGCTCATGTATATCGTCCATCACAACGACAATCTATAAAACAGCCTAAGCTAGAGAGGGTACTATGGTAGTATGGTACGGAGTATGTACTATCGTGAGCGACCGATCTTAGTGCCACTCCACACCGAAACCCCTTCCATTGCTAGCGCGCGCTTCCCGCCTGAAATGGTCACCGTCTCTCCAGAATGTCAATGCCGCATTCACCGGACATAACTGCAGGTGCAATTGGTGTGTCACTGACATGCGGGCCAGACGCCCGTTGGGACATGTCAGTAACCCAAACGCATCTGCAGTTAAGTCACTGAAGCAGCGTCCGCATTCATGCCCGATGAACCTACTCCAGCGCCAGTTGTCCATCCCTCTGCTGCGGCTCATTGCCATTCGCTCGCTATATTAACTTGAGCCCCAGCTCCCAGCCATAGCCAAAGACCCACACTTATTCTCCTCCGGTCCCTTCCTTCTGTCGGCACCACTTCAACCATGGCCTCCTGGCGCTCCGAAGCTCTCTTGGACGTACTGTCACAGAGCAGACGAGGGACATCGGCGGCTCCGCTCCGGGCGCGCTCCAAAGCTCTCTTCGACGTACTGTCGCAGGAGCAAATGAAGGAGATCGCCGGCACCCCCCGGGCCGCCCTCTGCCGCCACGACCACGAAGCCAGCGCGCGTGCGCGGGCGCATCCGGCAGCGAGGAAGAGTAGTACATGGTAGGTCGCTGCTGCTCTGGTCCCGGGAAGGCCACCGCTACTCCACTCAGTCGATGCCAAGCTTGGTGGGGTAATCATCGGCGACCGATTAGCCGCTTGACGGTGACGTGGAGGCGGAAATCTTCATAACCTTCTGCTCCGGCCAGAGGAGGAGGTTATCGAGGCGGATGAGGAGGAGGCAAAGGCAATGGCCGGCTTTCTCGGGTTCATGGCCGGACATGGTGGTCGGGCGCCGGCGATCGTTTAGACTAGGTTTACAGTAGGTTTAGTACGGTTTGTCCGAAATATGTAATGAATTTCGTCCAGTTTGTAGGAAAAGTTTTTGAAATGTAATGAATTTCCTCCAGTTAATTTCATCTAGTTAATTTGAAATTTGCTTTGTTTGCACGAATTTCGTCCGGTTAGTTCATATAGTTGTCGAAATGTATGCGGGCAGCATCGGATGGCATCCATCAGTGTCCTCAGACAGATGCGGTGTAAATTTGTGGGCCAGCGCTGGAGATGCCCTTACTATCATGCTATAATCGCTAACAATCCTCCATTATTTGGCAGGGAACAGTTATCCGTCGATCAAAATCAGATCAGCGGTGTTTCGCACTCCTCTCGCGTAAGAGTGTAAATTCTTGCTTACATAAAAATGGAGCAAGTGGACGGCACTGTAGCATGTCATATCACTCGAACTAGCCCGCCTAACGAGCAGGAAAGCACCGCCCTCATCATTTTGTTCTAGATTTCTATCGATCGATCGCGCGAAAATGTTACGCTTCGCAAGTTCTAAAGGAAAAGGCGGCACACTTACGACTCGTACGCGTCGCAACCCCGACAGTCCGGCTCGCACGCCGCTCACCAGAGGGGACACGCGTTGTCTTGCAATTTCACTGACATGTGGGACCATAATTGAATAAACCGTCGATTCCTCAAAAAAGAATAAACCGTCGATAGCCGAAATCTAATCGCTCGGCGGCAAGGCTGAGAAGAGAGAAACGGGGGAGGGAGAAGAGATCGCCCGCCCGCCGTGCACGGACTCCAAGAAATATATGGTGATAATGTGAGGTGGGCCATGCTGGAGTCCGGACCGCTTCCGGAGCCCGCTCTCACCGCCCTGGCCCCTCAAGATGCCAGCTGTCCGCTGCATGCACAACAAGTAGTCCCCGCTTATGTGGAGGAGAGAGAGGCATTGACAAAGTCAAGGAGTAACAGTGGAGACAATAGCTTTCATCAAAAATAAACAATGAATACTCGTTTCTCGTCTTCTATATCGGAAAGAATACTTTCATTCGCTGACATGTGGGACGTCGACCATCCTGGTCCACCTGCCATGCACAAAATTATCCCGGTCTACCCCGATCGTATCGCAGGCCCAACCTTTCCCACTGTAAGTTGTTGGGATGAAGGAACCATCATGACTTCGTTGAATTCCGCTTCTTCAAGAAAACTTACTGTACCCGCAATACTGCTACCACACGCGAAGACTGGACAACATTGTACCACGTCATATCACTGAAACCCACTAGGCCAAACTAGCCCGCCTAGGTCATCTATTTTGGAACGGAGGGAGTACGTCTCTGCACTGCTATGATTTTGTGTTGCACATTCTCTGTACTTTTGCTATGATTTTCCTATCCTATGAACCAAATGAGGCCTAAATGTATGTCGACTATTGTCTGATCGATCGCTAAGCCTACAATTTTAGGAGCTAGGGCTATTGGTCGATCGACGAGGGATAAGTATAAGCGTACCACGAGCTCATCAGCCCCAACGTTTCTCTTCGGTGAGTGTTTTGCAAGTACTATAGCTCACACAGTAGCTAGCCTACTAACACCAAGAATCATCAAACAAGCCCTGCTGATATGATAAACAGTTCAAACATACATCTAAGCATGCCATATATTACATCAAAAGCTGGCGAGGATACATCTGTTTCCATAACTCGGAGAGGGTTCGCATGATTCATCGCATGATTCACTATCAAACAAAAGTAGCAAGATCTGCCCTCACAAAACAATGCACTAGCCCTAAGATGGTTTGATAACACGCATCGTTCTGGTAATTAAACACAGGGCAATGCAAACTACACTGAAGGATTAGCGCGACCAACTATTTCTTGTCATCGATCTCTCGGGCAATGACCATAGCACGGACAGCGGCATGGGAATCAATTTCTGGGGCGATGTCCACAGGACTGACCGCGACATCGGAATCGATCTCTGGGGCGATGTCCACAGGATGGACAGCGGCATCAGAATCAATCTCCGGGGCGATGCCAACAGGACGGGCCACGACATCGAAATCATCAAGGACAACCACCGGCACCTGCACAACCCTAACATATTAGCAAGCACATTGCAAATAATCAAAAGGCAAGCACATTGCAAATAATCAAAAACCACAACTATGGTAATAAGCCATTATTTTTTACCTTGTGCAGCTCACCGGGGGATCTCATCCCTCCGAGGGCCATCTCCTCGTCCTCGATGGGGGCCATCACCTTGGCAGGGGAATACTGCTTCTCAACAGCGACTATCTCCTCAAACTCGGTCTTGAGCCTCACATAGGTGGCAATCAGAGTTCCTGGGGTAGGCACGGTGGGGCCCTTGCTGTTCTTCCAACTTTCTTTGAGGAGTTCGTCCGCCAACATCCTCAACTCTTTGGCCAGTGCTTGTTTCTTGGAGTTCTTCGTCTCCATGGGTTGGCCCACCAACATGGTCAACTCGTTGGTCGGTGCTTGCTTCCTGGAGATCGCTGTCTCCAGTGGGTTGTCCGCCGGCAATTCTTTGCCTAGTGCTCCAGGATCCATCAATGAACTGACAAACAAAAAGCAATCGAAAGGAAACCACAATCGTAATGAAAACGGGAAAAGAATAGGATGTGAGAATCGGTCGGTGCTTCGCACAAAGAAGATTATTGGAATGAAAATATAGTAGCATAACTGATTCGCCCACCTTTCCTTCGTCGGTAGAGAAGAAAAATGGCAGAAGTGAGTAGCTTGGAGTGAGGTTTTCTTCAAGAAAGGGAAGAAAGGGCTTGAACGAGCGTTCCAATGAAATGATGGTTGCTTCGTCCAGTCCAACTTGGAGGCCACATTACCACTGCTGGTTAAGGTGTGGGTTTTGTGATATGACGGGTCATGACGGCCACACCGGGGTGACAGGTGAGTCTCGACTGTAGCACCTTGCTGTGATTTGGTGGATGGCACGTGGGCCCGGATGCTTTGAAATGTCTCGCATGTAGATAGAGCGGCTAGTCATATAGGAGTGCTCAATATTGTGCACCGCGACCAAGGCGGAGAGGAAAACGAGAGAACTACATAATTAATTCATGAGTTTAATTAGGGTAGTTTTGTAAAGTACGAGATACATTCCTCCAATATCAAAATGCCTTGGTTCATGAGATTTGAGATTTGAGCCCTATAAACCGGAAGGGAGGGGGTACTGCACACAGTGTAGTCTAGTCACTTGTTTTTTTTTTTTGAGCCGAAGTCTAGTCACTTGTTGAAATCTCTAAAAAGGCAAATACTCCTTTCCGGTTTATAGGTCTATACTACTCCCTCCGTCTAGGTGTGTAAGTCATCTTACAAAAACCAAATAGTCCCAAAACACTTAGGCGCGGTGCATTAACTTCTACCTTGTTTCTTGTTTCTTGACATACGTATCAACCAATAAGAGATGAGAGGTGTGCATGCTTTTAATGACTTGCAATGGCTAGTTCATTGCATGGAATGCTATTAATTAGCAAATAAACATTGGTGACCCCAGGAGGAAACAGTGCTAAGCGCGTGGACCTATGCAGAATGAGTATCAACCAATGGATAATGGAGTTTAATTGTTAAACAATACTAGCAATTTTGTCTCATGCAAGAGCCTGGCTAGTACTCCAAGGAACCGCACCATGCGAGCGTTTGCAACTGCCACATTCGGTTTGCGCTTGGCTCTTCGCCTCTTCGAGAAGACGAACAATGATGTTACTCCTACTTCTACAGTATCGAATCCACTGCTGCATGTCCATCCACCTCGTGCGCGGGGGATAACGTGTAGTGAAAGCTTCTACTTACTGCTCCTGCCTTTGCGTCCATGACAGGTGGGCCCAACAGGTGGTTGGCCTACCTGTCATGCGACCAAAGACAGGTGCAGTTAAGGCATCGGAGCTCAGTCCGCGAGGGAGAGGGCGTCGTAGTAATCAAATTTCTCGGTCTTGTACGAGTTGACGCGACACATCAAAGCACTGCACTATATAAAAGTCTTTTTACACATTTCAAATGGGCTACTTCGTATGTAGGAGTAGACATATTCTGCTTCGTATGTACTCCCTCCGTTCCAAAATATAAGTCTTTTTAGAGATTTCACTATGAACTACATAAAAAATAAAATGAGTGAATCTACACTCTAAAATATGTCTATATACATCCGTATGTAGTTTGTAGTGGAATTCCTAAAAAGACTTACATTTAGGAATGGAGGGAGTAGTCAGTTGTTGCAAATCTCTAAAAAGACTTATATTTGGAAACGGAGGGAGTACAACGCATGCATGCATGCCGTGACTTTCCTTTTGATACTCGCATGTGTTGATTTGATGCACCTTGCCAAATTTTGACTATAAATTTAACTAACCAAATTTTCATCCATGTCACAAAAAATCACGGGGTTGTTTGGATTGTGACTATGTTTGTCTTATGTTGCCACATTATTTTTCCCACACTTGCCACACTTGCCTAACCTGAGTTGCTCAAATTGTTAGACACACTTTGGCTTCACTAAGGGAATCTTGCCACAATTTTTGTGTCTATGACATGTGGGGTTCACTGCTAATAAAAAAAATTCTTGTCTTAGGTGTGGCTAATAGAAAAGACTTATATTTAGGAACGGAGGGAGTAGAAAATATAAATAATAATGCATGTTGGGGCAACCCACATTTCCGCTAATTTTAGCCGTGGGCTTGTTCACAATTTTTACGAGGGGGTGGTTGTTCATTTAATGGAGGGACTTGTAGTACCAGACTTAAATGATACAAAGTGCGACCTGGCACACCGTAACACCAGTTGGAACAAGCGGGTAGCTATCTCAAAAAACAATCAACAACTAAAAAAACCGTGACCTAGCATGTAGTAGTACACAATTTTAAACGATTGTTTTGATGGAATGAAAAAGGAAAACTACCCACTACTTATATATAGGCTGGAGCTTCCGCGCTTGATTGCTAGGGCTGCTCTATTCACACACTCTCATCCTCTCCAGATCTAAACAAAATAGGGGTAGTAACACTGTCTTTCTCCCTTCAAAAAACACTCGCTTTCTATCCTCACCGCTAGTTACAGATCCGGACGTATCCCCCTCCGCCGGTGAAGGGGAGGAGGGGCAGCGTTTAGGCCGCCGTCGACAGCGAGGGAGGAGACCCACTGCCGGCCGCACCGTTATCTCTGGCCGAGCGCCGGCGCGGGAGGTCCTCCGATCCCTTCGTCGTTGCCTGTGGGCGGATCTGGCCTCCCGCCGCCCACCTATCCACATCCCGACGACCTTCAGGTATATCTTTGTTCAAAACTGCCTTAGCTCTACTTCCCCGGCTTGCTATGTCGCTGCATGTGCATCATTTTCTACCTCTCAGCCCCTCTCGATCGGATGGTCCAACGTCACCTATTTTTTTTCTATTGTTAGAGGTAAAGCTACTTCATCGAGTCGAATCTTGTACTCCCTCCGTCCGAAAATACTTGTCATTGAAATAAAGTGGGGGTGGGGGAATTTAGTATGTACATCGGACTTGGTACAAACAGGAAGGAAAGGGGATGAAAGTAGTACAGACTGGTCATCCAACCGGTCTCTTGGTCGAAAAGGGAAATATAGGGGTAACGTTGTACATAGTGGTATGACCAGGACTAGATTTGCTATCCACACATAGGAGTAGGTGACTAGAGTGAACAAGAATGGGACCAACCCAGATATGTTTCTTGGATGTTTG
Organism: Triticum aestivum; assembly: GCF_018294505.1. Taxonomy (NCBI): domain Eukaryota; kingdom Viridiplantae; phylum Streptophyta; class Magnoliopsida; order Poales; family Poaceae; genus Triticum; species Triticum aestivum. The sequence continues at coordinate 55,903,569 of NC_057810.1, read as the reverse complement.
TTTCTCGGGGCAACAAACTATGAATCACCACTTTATGCCCATGCTTACGTACATGGTGATGTACTGCTGGTGCACCCACTTTCCCATGCCCTTATACCAAATATGTAGGCTCCGGTCGGAATAAAGGGGCAGAAAACATAGGTCTTGATGAAAATAGAGGAATAGGAAAGGAATGTAGGTATAAAACTATGGAACAGCGAACCGGAGGAAACTCTCAAGAGAATGTGTTCGGATGGACTACGAAATGTACATATTTGTTTTTTAGGGTAGCATGCTTGGCAGTATGAGATGCTATTTGTTTATTCAGCTACACAGTGACTACTCTTGTCCTCACCTCACGTACCATACATAGGTTGATTTTTTTATTCCGGCAAACATAGCACAACAACCTGTCTAACGCATGGCAGCGAGCGCCTGCCTCGTGCTTCTGCCCAAAAAATGAGCAGCGCGTGGATGTTTCTAATCCGATGGAATCAGTACTACCATACCAGCTTTCCTATGAAATACTATTCACCTTTCCGGTATTCTGAACGGTTGGAAGGGAAAGAATACCGTAGGAATTGTGTTCCTATGAAAATCCTGCACCAAACCTGTGAACCGAACGCAGCCTTAGCTGTTCTTAATATAATGTCCCTAGTAAAATGAAGCCATGCCACTGTTTTTGCCTGTAATTGTTTGAGACTCTGACAAGTTTAGCCAAATGTTTTTGCCTGTAATTGTTTGAGACTCTGGCTGTTTCCTATGTGCCTTTTTGTGCAAACAGGGATATCCAATTCACCTGGTTGCTGTTGTGACCTTTTGGTGCACTGCACAAAACTCTTCTTAAAAGAAGTGACTTTTGTGCTGTTTAACTGGAATGTCAGATGGAACAGTTGGTTCATTTTGGTGGAACTGCACAAAGGGAGATCTGTGTTCCAATCCTCATCATCCATATTGGCGCCATAACCTTCCTTTAGGTAAGAATGATATTTAATGCATGTGTTCATCTCTATTTTCCGACTGCCATGAGAAAATAATGCTGCTTTTTACTAGTACACTTGTACTCCCTCACTGACAAAACCAATTCTGAATTAGAAGGTCAATCATATACTTGGTTTCACCAACTGGTGAGGAGAAAGAGAAACAGAGCTGAAGAGGAAGAAGAAGAAGAATAAACAGTGCCAAGGCGATCTTGCTGAAGCCAGAGGCCTCAATCGAGGCTTTTCAAGGGCTCCGGCAACGACTACCTTACATGTGAGACGATCCTCCAGGGAGCCCTTCCACTTCTGCTGTCTCACTTAATTAATTAGGAGTACATAAGTACCACTAATTTATTACTGCCTAATTTTCCTGTTGGAGTTAAACAAATCTTTAGTAGGACCCTATGCTGAATCATGTACGTGTGAATGTTTGTCTATGGAGGTGAATCATGTGATGGAGCAGGGAGGGAATATTATTAGTGTCATGACATAATAGTGCTATTGTTTTGCATGTCAATTTATTGCCATTGGTTCAATGAGGCAATGTTTTGCGTATTGTCCATCATGAATTTGATGCTACTGTTTGAGTAATATGCTAATGTCTTCCTATCCTTTCTCACTAAGCTAATGAAGGTTTCACCTTGTTCCTACTTGTGCAAACAGGGATCATGTTGTGCCAATCATACATTTTATTGGAACTACACAATACAATACAATGAACTGTATCCCAGCCAGTGCTTTAACTCTGCTGGAAGTTCTTGATAATCTTTCGATATAATCTCAGCACTGGTAAACAAGAGTGATTTCAACCATACATTTGAAGTGCACAAAAATATATACTATTGTGTGATTCCAGTGAGTGCTTTATCATCTCTTATGGGACTACACAAATAAGCTTTTTTCTCAGGTTAGTACGGGCCTAAGGCCTTCATCCATATTAGTTTGCTGTCATCTCTATTTGTATCGTGCTACTGTCATGAAAAACTCCTTTATCTTTGCACTTTTAAGTTTTGCAACCTATGATAAATGGCAATGCTTTGAGTGTTGAGTTGAGCTGATTGGCACTGATTAAATAAACTAATACCTCTCTTTAAGCAAGACTACTATGTTGCTAACTTTACCCATTAAAATAATGAGGGTGCTTCTATTTGTTAGTGTATGTTTCATCAACTAGTCCCACTATTACAGTAATCTCACTCTCTCAATATATGTGCCAACAGGGATACTCGATTTTGGTGGAACTGCACAAAATCTTTGGGTGCTTCATTGCCTCGACAGCTTCCATCCTTTCCTGTCAGTCGCTAATCTCCGCTTCCTTTCTTCCTTTGCTGTCAGTCGCTTGGCTTATCTCGGCTTCCAGTCAAAGGAAATAGTAATTGATATGCTACCTCACACAGGTTGGTACTGGTCTTTATCCTGATTATTGTGCCTGTCATAGGTATTGGTAATTTGGTATTGTGCTACTGTTTGCGGATTTCATAAAGGAGTAATTTGGAGCCTGAACTCACAGGCAAATCATTACATCGGGTGATTTCAGTAGAACTGCACAAAATGATCAGATGGATAGGTACTTATGCTACTGCTATGTACTCCAAAGTTCACTCAGACAAGCATCGATGTTGACAAGAAGTGCCTCTATTCATTCGAGTATCAACTGGCGTCAACCAATTGTCAAACTCCAAGTATTAGGAGAGTGAATGCCAAAAATATTGCTTGGTGCATAGCCCAGAAAAACGCAGTCCAGTCTTTGGTCCCAAGTTGTGCCTTTTGGTTATCGACACATATGGTAGCGAACTATATGGCATGGAGTCTAAAGATTCCAGACAAGTTGGTTGACGCGTATATTCATTTGGCATTTAATCATCTGCACGCCAAGGATGCTCCATTTCAGTTGAACTGCACAAAAAATTTGGGTGGTTCATTTTCTCAACCGCCTCCTTTCTCGTCTGCAATGTAAAATTTGGGCGAGATACAGGACCAAGATGAGCCAGTAAATAGTTGGATGAAAGTAGTGGCCAAGTTGCTCAAACCTCCCTCAACACGAGGCCACTATTTGAGGATAAACCTACAAGCAAAGTTCAGATTGTGTGTGCTGCCTCTTATGTACTCGAAATTTTACTTGTACAAGAACTAATTTTAGCAAGAAGTACCTCTGATTGAACACCATTTACCAGTCTGTACCCTAGGTAATTAAAGTTCGTCCATGGATCATATTGGCTGTGATCTCAATCATTTGGATGCATAAACATACTGAACATGTGTATATCTGAATCTTTTTGTGAATTATGTATGAATATTGTCGTGTGATCTATCAATCATTTGGATGCATAGATATGCTGAGCTTGTGTATATATGAATCTTTTGAGTTGTTGATAGTGAATGTTGGCTATGAATATGAAAGTGTCCTGTGAACCTGAATTTGATATGAATTGCAACAGAACCAGTTATAACCCTTCTCCTCCTCTCAATCTGCGACTCCACTGCCGCGTTTTCTCATCTCCGAGTCGTTCCCGTCCGGGGCCTCGCCGTCGTCCACCGCCTCGCTATGTTCGGTGCGGCGTGGTCAACAAACGAGAGTCATCGGAAGAGGACTGTATGTGGATAGCCTGACGGCTGGGACCCACGAGGTCCATGGTCGCACGCAAGGAAAGTTCCTCGTTATTAAGCTGAAAAAAATGTTTCCTCCACCTGACAGCTGGGACCCACCGGTTGTATCTTCGCACGGAAGGAAGTGCCTCCTTGTTTTGCGAAAAAAATTATTCATCCCGTTGACAGCTGGGACCCGTCAGATTTGGTGACTGACTTGTGGGCCTGCTAAGCGGACGTGTACGCACGGCTTTGTCAACTTAATCAACAAATGATTCTAGCAGCTGGACCATTGGATGTTAATCCAACAGCCGTGCTCCTTCTTCAACCTCTGTTCTTGCTCCTGTCTCCCATGGGCAGCACCGCGTCTGTGCCGCCGCGCACCTGAACCAGTGAAGTTTCCCACTCCTCTCCATCTGCGACTCCACTGTCTCGTCTTCCCCATCTCCGGGTCATTCCAGTCTGGGTGCGCTCGGCACGGTGTGGTCAACGTGGTCAACAACCGAGAGTCATCGGAAGATGACTGTACGTGAGAGGCTGACAGTGGGGATGCACCACGCCCATGGACGCATGCATGCAACGGAACGCGGCGAGGTCAACGTGGTCAAGGAAAGACTTCCATCAGAAGTATACTGTATGTGGAGAGTCTCAGCTGGGTCCACGGCCGCAGCAAGTAAGTGCCTCCTTATTACGAGGAAAATAATGATTCCTCCAACTGACAGCAGGGACCCACTGGACGGGCCACTGTATTTTGCGAAAAAAAAACGTTTGCCCCCTGACTGCTAGGACCCACCTGACGGGCCACCGTATTTCACGAAAAAAACGCCCCCCCCCCCGCTGTCAGCTTGGACCCACCGAAAGTGCCTCCTTATTACGCACAAAAAAATGAATACTCCCCCTGCTAGCTGGGACCCACCTTGGTGGGAGGCTGACTTGTGGGCCTACTAAGTTGACGGGGACGAAGGGCTTTGTCAACTTAGTCAATATGAATGATTCTAGCTCCAGTGACCGTACGATGTCCATCCAACGGCCGTTGTGCTTCTTCAACCTCTGGTCTTCTTGCTCCAGCCGCCCAAACCAGCGTCGGTCGTGCCTCATGCTCCTGCCTCCCGTGGCCGGCTGTGCTACCACGGAGGACTGACCGCCCCCTACTATTCCCACCGCTGGCCAGGCCCTGCGGCGACGACAGCCTCACACCGCAGCCGAACCAGTGAACCCTCGTACTCCTCTCCGCGCGGGCTTCCACTGCCGCGTCTTCCCCGGCTCCGCGTCGTCCCCTTCCTAGGCCTCGCCGTCGTCCACCGCCGTGGTGCTCTCCGCGCGGCGTGGTCAACGTGGTCAAGGAACGACTTCAATCGGAAGAGTACTGTACGTGGAGAGGCTGACATCTGGGTCCACGGCCACAACCCAGTTTTTTTGTGATTTGCCAAGTAAGTCACTTTGTCAGGCCTGTTGGGCTGCAAATCTTTCAAGACGAGGAGAGCTTTCATTCGGCTGGCCGAGAAAATGGCCCATCAGTAATGAGAAATGAGTTGTACATTTTTAAAACACATCAAACCGGCAATTAGTTTCAAATATCTTTTTTTCATTTCGAGATTTTAAATTACATGAATTTTTATGCGTGGAGAATTTATTGGATTTTATATTTATATACATTTATTTTTAAAATCAGTTTGAATGTGAGTCAAAATTTCGGGATTAAAAACAGTTCGGACCGCACCGAAATATGCAAAATTTCGTATAATTTTTTAACCGTGGCCACAGTATGGGCTGTAATGCTAACAAAAAGAATATGGGCTCCAAAAAAAACCTTAAGAATTAGCAAATGGGCTGTAAATTATTAGAAATAATGGCAGATGGGTTGTATGCTGTTTTCCACAGATTTGAGGCTTTCCTAAAAAAAGGTTGACGCACAAGCAGTAACTATTGGATTGCCATCCAACGGCCATCGTGCTTCTTCAATCTCTGCTCTTCCTGCTCCAGCCACTCAAACAAGCGCCGACGGGACTGCCTGCTCCCTCCTCCCCGCAGCCGGCTCTCCTGCCGCGCAGGCCTCACTGCCCCACCGTACTCCCATCGCTGGCCTAGCCATCCCTCTACTCACCCACACCTGCTATTATTCTCCGGCGACGACAGACGAACCAGTAAACCCTCGTACAGTCGTACTCCCCTCCACGTGGGAAACAACTGCCGAGTCTTCCCTGCCTCCGTGTCGTTCCTTTCCTAGGCCTCGCCGTCGTCCACTGCCCTGGTGCTCTCGGCGCGGCCTGGTCAACGTGGTCAATGACCGACATGCATCTGAAGTGGACTGTACGTGGAGAGGCCGACAGCTGGGTCCACGGCCGCACGCAAGGAAATGCCTTCTTATTACGCGCAAAATAATGATTCCTCCACCTGACATCAGGGACCCACCGAAAGGGCCTCTATGTTTCGCGAAAAAAACGTTACCGCCGCTGACAGCTCGGACCCACCAGCTATATCTTCGCATGCAAGGAAGTGCCTCCTTATTACGCATAAAAAATGAATACTCCGCCTGTTAGCTGGGACCCAGTATAGTGGCAGGCTGACTTGTGGTCCTACTAAGTTGACGGGGACGGAGGGCTTTGTCAACTTAGTCAATAATATGCACGATTCTAGCTCCAGTGACCGTACGATGTCCATCCAACGGCCGTAGTGCTTCTTGAACCTCTGGTCTTCTTGCTCCAGCCGCCCAAACCAGCGCCGGTCGTGCCTCGTGCTCCTGCCTCCCATGGCCGGCTGCGATGCGACGGAGGCCTCACAGCCCCCTACTACTCCCACCGCTGGTCAGGCCATCCCTCTACTCACCCACACCCCCTGTTATTCTACGGCGACGACAGCCTCACCCTCGTACTCCTCTTCGCATGTGCATCTACTGCTGCGTCTTCCTCGGCTCCGCGTCGTCCCCTTCCTAGGCCTCGCCGTCGTCCACCGCCGTGGTGCTCTCGGCGCGCCGTGGTCAATGTGGTCAACGACTGACTTCCATCGAAAGAGTACTGTGCGTGGAGAGGCTGACAGTTGGGTCCACGACGGCCGCAAGGAAGTGCCTCCTTATTACACGCAAAATAATTATTCCTCCACCTGACAGCAGGGACCCACCGGACGGGCCACCAGTATTTCACAAAAAAAACCGTTTCCCCCTGACTGCTGGGACCCACCAGCTACATCTTTGCACGCAAGGAAGTGCGTCCTGGCAAAAAATAAAATAAAACCCAAAATGATTCGCCCCCCTGACTGCTGGGACCCACCAGCTACATCTTTGCAGGCAAGGAAGTGTCTGACAGTCGGGACCCACCTAGTCGAAGCGTACGTAGCGTTGTCATTCTGGTCGCGAAAGTGTATGTACATACTGGTCGATGTAGAGGCACGCACGTGTCGTAGTAGAGGCGCGCACGTGTCGATGTAGAGGCACGCACGTAGCATGTACACGTACATACAGCAGCGAGGGTGCAAGAAAAAAAATACGGCCACGTGCGTACATACGGGCAGGGTCTCGAACGCCTACTCGCGTATACGTACATGGCTGGGTCGGAACGGAGAAACAACGTCGTCGTCGTGTTCATGGGGAGTCAACGGAATGCGTCGTGTTCATGAGGAGGCAACGGAATGCCTCGTGTTCATCGGGAGGCAACGGAACGCGTGAGAGCCAACCGGCTTGGACGGAACAGGCGATGGAAACTAGGCCTGTCGTACCGCGGTACGGAGGAAACGGCCTTGTGTTCGACCGGCCACGTTCAGAACGAGGTCCTGTTGATCGGGAGGGGTGTGGCGTACCGCAAAACGGAGGAAACGGACCTCCTACGATCAAAAGGGAGGTCCTGTTGATTGAGAGGGGTGTGGCGTACCGCAAAACGGAGGAAACGGACCTCCTACGGTCGAAACGGGGGTCCTGTTGATCGGGTGGGGTGTGGCATATCGCAAAACGGACGAAATGGACCTCCTACGGTCGAAACGGGGGTCCTGTCCATCGGGAGGGGTGTGGCGTATCGCAAAACGGGACTCCACGGGATACTGTTCATCTCCACCGTCGACCTCCTCCAGCCTCCACAGGCTACCATCGACCTCCTCCAGCCTCCACGGGCTCCTGTTTATCCAGCCTCCACCGCGCGCTACTCCACCGGCTACTGTTCAACCATCCTCCACCGTCTACTGTTCATCCACCCCTCCACCATCTACTGTTCATCCAGCCCTCCACACCATGTGGTCCTGTTCAACCACCCCTCCACAGCCACCCCTCCACCGTCTACTGTTCATCCAGCCCTCCACACCACGGGGTCCTGTTCATCCAGAGGCAACGCCACCGCTCACTGTTCATCCAACCCCCCTGCAACGCTCACTGTTCATCCAATCGATCGGCTTCAGTTAGCAGTAGTACCGAAGGAATCGCTCCATCGGGTTCAGTTAACAGCCATCGATTGATCGCTCGGATTCAGTAACGCGTAGCCTGCAGTGCCATCGCTAGGGTTCAGTTAGAGCCAACGCCTCGCACGTGTACGAGAGAAACGCGCATTGCTCGGCCCCTGACCTCCCACCGTAACCGGCAACTCCCCGAAATTTTCCTCCCCCTTGCTTTTACCATGTTTTTTTCTGTCATGGACGGCCCAAAGAATGTCATGCAGCTGCGTCTCCGGCCCGCCCAAGACGAAAAGCCCATTTTCTGTCATGATTTTTTTTGATAGAAATAGGAGCCCACCACATCTATGATGATGCCGGGTTTTGTCATAATTATCGTCATAGAAGTGTCATATGTATGACAGAATTTTTTTTCGTTCGGCCCAAAATGTCACGGATGTGTCTTTTTTTGTAGTGCTTGGAGCGGAGCTGTGGCGCAGGCTCAACGACGTCAGCTAGCAGGGCCACCAGCATGGGACGAGGACAAGCTCCACGACCTTAGGAAGTGGGTAGGTGGCATCGACCCCGAGCACCCGGTCACCGTTGTCGGTGCAACGAGCACGAGCTATGCGCAGAGGTCACACTCAAGGTCCCTTTAGAGCTTTATGGCGTTAGTATAGAAATGATGATCTGCCAAATCAGCGAAGCTCCATATGATGATCAGACAAATGATGAATCGTCGATCCACAGAATCAACGCACCACAAGTTCACGGGCATCGACAATGAAGGAACACTAGGATGGGAATAGAGGATTGCAATAGGGAGCAGGGATTCAGTGCCGAGGCTCATCTGCACCTGCGAGAAGTTTTTTTTCAAAACAAATACTAGAAAAATTCAAAAAATTTAATTTTTTACGTGGTAGATAATTTGGTGCGTGAGGTGCGCTCCAAATTTTAGATCATTTGGACAGCTACTCATATGTCCAAATGATCTAAAATTTGGAGTGCACCTCATGCACCAAATTATCTTCCATGATTTTTTTGGATTTTTTTGAATTTCTTTGTATCTTTGGTGAATTTTTTCTTGACTGGGTGCAGATAGTCCTGGCCATCTCAGGCCCGGCCCTGTCGGCCCACCCAGGCCCGACCCTAAAATCTAGGGCCTAGGCCCGACGGGCTTGCTCATGGGCCGGGCTTGGGCCTAAGTTTTAAGCCCACCAACAGGGCCTGGATGGGCTTGGGCTTGGCATATTGGCATTTTAACGAAGAGGCCCGGCCCACGGCCCTAAGCCCTAAGGGCTTTTGAAGGCTTTTTACTAGATGGGTCGGGCTTGGGCTTGAAAAATAGGCCCGATGGTAGGGCCTGGGAGGGCCTGGACCTCAGTTTTTTGCCGTGGGCTTTTTCAGGCCCGGCCCAAGCCTGGCCCAGCCCGGCCCATGGCCAGATATAGGTGCAGATGAGACTGGGCTCAGAAATGGATATTCGATTGCAACATTTTCACTCTTGAGCTCTAATCCTTGTGTTTTCAAGAAATATGTGCATTTATAAGTTTCAAATGATCATAATAAAAGTCCACATACACATGCGGTTTATTCTACACATATTTAAAAACGTGTATTAGAAAATATGCTAATTTGTAAGGTACATAGAAAAGGTTGATTTTGTAGGCCCATAAAGAGAAAATAGCAATCGACTTATTTTTCTTTCTTGCATATAGCACACAAACATAAATTTGCATAGATGAAATTTTGTGTTGATGTCCATATATGGAACCAAAAGAACTTTTGTGGGAATAGAGCTACGTTCTGAAAGCTTTAAAAAAAAAGCTACGTTATGAAACAGGATAATACCCAAGTTCTGCAGGATACAAGTGGCCATTGTTTTACAAGCGCGGTTGCCATTTATCACTACGTTATTTTCCAGGTTTCCATCCTTTTTAGGGTTTTTGAGGTTTTTATCTGAAAACTCGCAAAATTCAAAACCGTGACGAGGTGCACCAAATCAAATCCGCTTTACATCTCTTCGTGGGCTTCAGTCTACAGCCCACTTGAGAGCCTGCTGCACCTCACTTCACCTTTCCAACCCGCATCGGTGAGGCACGCGAGAAGATGAGTGGCCCCCGCTCGTCGGCGGCGCCGCCGCTGGACGACGACGACCTGCTCGCCGAGATCCTCCTCCGCCTCCCCCCGCAGCCATCATCCCTCCCCCGCGCCTCCACCGTCTGCAAGTTCTGGCGCAGCCTCGCCTCCGACCCCTGCTTCTCCCGCCGCTTCCGCGCGCACCACCGCCGAAACCCTCCCCTCCTCGGCTGCCTCGTCCATGATTTTTGCCAGGTTCGCTTCCAGCCTACCCTGGAGCGCCCCAATCGCGTCCCGCTATCCAGCTTCCCCGTCCCAATCGCCGCCGGCGGCCGCTTCCGGATCCTCGGATGCCGCCATGGCCTCGTACTCATCTTGCACGACTCACAGAAGCAGCTCCTGGTGTGGGACCCCGTCACCGGTGACCAGCACAGCCTGGACATTCCCCGGGGGTTCGCCGAGAAAACCTGGATCCATGCGGCGGTGCGTCGTGCTCCCAGAGATTTCCACCATTTCCAGGTGGTCTTGGTAGGCAACAGCGACATTCAAAGTACACAAGCGGTAGCCTCTGTTTACTTGTCAGTGACCGGTGTATGGGACAATCTCGTCTCAACACCGCTTCCACCAGAGGATTCTGGTTTTCCCACCATGGTTTACACGGGCATGCCTGCTGTGATGGTTGGGGGTTCCTTTTATTGGTTGCTTTATGGGAATTCACAAGGAATCCTTGAATTTGATTTGGATAAGCGGAGCCTAGCTTTAATACCCATTCCAGTGGGGAACGCTCGAGACATGAGTGTAGGCAATATTTGGGTTATACCGGCAGAGGGTAGTGGCCTTGGTTTCCTCTTCCTGAGAGGCTTTTGTGCCCAATTATGGAAGATGAAGACCGATTGCAAGGGTGTTTCTTCATGGGTGCTGGGAAGAAGCATTGATCTCAACAAGTTACTTTCCTTGAATTCAGAGATGGAGATAGGGTACCCATCGATAGTAGGGTTTGCCGAGGGCAATAATGTGGTGCTTCTATGGATGTCTGCCGGAGTCTTCATGGTTCAGTTTGAATCATTGCAGTTCAAGAAACTTTTTGAATCCCATGAGTGGTGTTGCTTTTATCCACTTGAAGGTGTCTATACTGCAGGTAAAATGAAACCAGTTTATTTGAATTTCATAATGTTAGTATTAGTGCATAGCTGTGTTTCATCTGTTTATACCAAGATAAGATACATAATAATTTTTCTGAAAGTGAAGACAATTACATGAAAAACGTGCTTAAACGGTTGAACCAACTGATACATCAAATAGGCAGATCAATTGGCATATTCTGAAGCTAAAGATAGTTAAATTTCCTTCATTCAATATTGGCATCGTTGTCGATCTTGCTAGTAATATTAAATCCATAAGATGGCTTGGTTTTATGTTTATAAAATAGTTTTTCACTTATAGAAGATCTGCTAATAGTCTGAGTGTGCATATTCTTCGTTTTATGACATCAGTGAGTATACTGTTGGTGTGAGTGATTATATAGTGTTATTTTAATGTTCTTTGTATTCGATGGTATATGTGGATTTGTTTATCTGTTCCTAAATTTGCATCAGGCCTGAATTATTTTCTCAAATTACAACATTGTGTTTATCTAAATATCTACTCTATGCCCCCCTTGTACCTATTTGACTCTTCTTTGGAATCTCATTGGTTCCTTCACTTGTTATTCTTGTAGGCACAGACATTGGTGGTGGAAACGATGAAGCTAAACTTTTGCACAATACATGATATGATTTATCCGGATAGACATGTGGATGAGATATATTGATTGAGCAGGTAAGTATCTATTAGTAGTAGCAGATTGAAATATTTCCCTTTCCTTCCCTTCAGAGGGTATTTGTTGTTTTGCTTTTGCTCGTTGCCACATTGCATTGATTTATTTTCTGTGGCTTTGGTCTGTCAAGTTTGAGGTTGATTTATTTGTTGTTCCATCAATGCAAATAATTGATAACTAGAAACATCTCAACGTGCTTGCCATTTCACACTATTGCTTTCTTAGGGAAAACATTTCACATTATTGCCCATTCAGGATCGTTATAATACCTAATGCTCGCTTGCAGTTGTTGTACAATTATGTTAATCTTAGGCGGTTTTGTTAAATATTTTCCCAACAGCCCTCTATTTGTCAGCCTAACTCTCATAGTTTGTCTGAACTGAAGTACATGTTGGCTGTTGTTGTGGTTCCTGTGCAGTATAATTTCCTCGATTTTGGTCATTGTAGATATTTAATAATTTCTGTACTGAACGCATGATAAAAATGACCCGACTAGATTCATATTAAAAACTGCTCCCTTCACGAGTAGTTGCCAGTGTTTCGATTTTGATACTGTGCAGCAGAAGAGGTTGTCGTCTATTTGAACCGAAGGAAGTACAGTATCAGTTAACAAAATGATGCGTGATCATTTACTTGAGACTTCCACTGTATGAATTTGATTAAATTATAAGTGTTAATCTAGCTCGTACGTTTCTAAAGAGTATGCCTATGAGCTTGAAACTAGATGTTTTTGCTCTGTTACTCCATAAGCCCCTGATATGCCCATGATAAGAAAGAAAGTTTTACAAGATTTGATAAGCTAGGATGTTACAGTGGAGTTATCTGCACCACTAACCTCTTAGCCTCCGCTGAGGCCAGATGTAGCCAAAAGCTTGAGGATATGCTAACTATAGATATTGAAGGTGAGGGGGCCTCCCAGCGCAATGTCAAGTGTGCCCTGTTTACAGTTAAGTCACCTGGGTTCGAATCTCCCCACCTACCTAACAACGAAAGTTATAGGAGGGATCTTCCCCCTTTAACCTTGTAGTAGATATTGAAGGTGTGCCTCTACAAATTAATAGATCTTCCTCCTATTGGTGTTCTCTCTTGTACTGTTGGTTCTGTTCAATATTGCTGAGCCGATTCAACTTTGAGCTTTGGGCACAGTTTCCACATTGTTGAAGCTAATGCCTACTGTTTGAATCAGACAAAAATATGAGATAAATCCAGTGGATTTTGCATGAATGAGCATCCCAATTCGGTTTAGCTGACAACATTGGTTGCTCTGCAGGTATCAAGAGTTAGGTTTCATCGTCAGAGATGAATAAATGGATTATGTAATGTATGTTCTTCCATTCTGTATGGTGTGCATGGGGCCTGTGATGTGCTCCTCCACAAGGGAGATGACCTTGCATATATATCATGCACCGTCAAATGTGATGTGAACCTGTAGGAATTATCATGCCGTGGTCAACTGTAACTTGGAATTGACCTTTAGGCTGTGAACTGCGGTCTATTATCCGATTTCCGTAGGCAATATTCCTTCTGGCATCAAGAGAAATTAGCATGTTTCAGTTATTAGTGTCGGCCCTGTGACTGAATATTGGAGTTGCCTGAGCTATTTTGTGTGTGCACTTTTTTTTAGCCTCCCATGCTCACGTCCCACAAAAACTCTGCTTGTGTGTCTGAATTTGTTTTCCAAAAAGATATTATTGCTCCCGGGACGCTTTTACTAGTTGAATTAATTAACTTGCGCCTATTCAGTAGCAATGCCACTGGGAGCCTGGTTTATCTTCTTCTTTCTATGGGATATGGTGAAGTCTTTCATGGGTCAATTGGCTAACATCTGAATTTGAATTTTTTTCATGGGTTGATCTCTTAAGTAACAAATGAAACATACGAATGATGCATGCCTGCGAGTTTCTGTGTTCTCTCGGGAACATGGTGTGTTGCTCCTTTCGACTAGGGAATGGATGAACCTTCTTTTTTCTTGGAGAAAAAAAATAGTGAATCTTGCACCGTAGAATCCTCTCTTTTGACTAGGGATGGAATGCATTTTTTTAATTTTTCGTTCTTTCTTATTTTAGGAAAACAAGAGTGAACCACTATACGTATGGTTTCGGTGAAATCAGAAACTAAAAAAGGTTTAATGAAAGGAAAACTATACATTTGATTTTTGGACTCAACTACAAATCTGACTTCAGATTCTTTACCATGGCAAATCAAACATTTTCTTATGGCCATTTATGTGTGCTGAGGATGGCAAGCTTGGCAAATCTGCCTCGGTTTTTCTTATCAGAAAATTGCCGTGCTTGCAAACTAAATTTGTCATCCTCACGCCAACATAAATTGCCATAAAAAATGTTTAATTTGACATACTTCAAAATCTGACGTTGGATTTTTGGCATTACCTATGATTTTTTTAGAGCAACAATACAAATATGAATCTCCCGGCAAAAATAAAATAAATAAAACAATACAAATATGAATCTGTCTGCGGTGGGCTTTCTCTCGTTCTCTCGAAAATGAAATAAAGAATTTTGGGCTTCAGTCTCACTCATGGGCTTTATTAGGTCACCTGCACCTCACACTCCAGTCCACTACTCCACATCGTGCCTGCTGCTCCACTCCACCCTAAGCCGCCGCCGCCGCCGCCGCCGCCGATCTGCGGTGGTGGGGCCGATGGACGGCGACAACCTGCTCCGTCGCTCGCAGCCGGCGGGGCCGCTGGACGACGGCAACCTGCTTGCGGAGATCCTCCTCCGCCTTCCCCCGCAGCCCTCATCCCTGCCCCGCGCATCCCTCGTCTGCCACCGCTGGCGCCACCTCGTCTCCGACAACGGCTTCCTCCGCCGCTTCCGCCTCCACCACCGACGCAACCCTCCCCTCCTCGGCTGCTTCAGTGAACGCCGCCTAGAGTTATCTTTCATGCCTATGCTTGAGGCCCCCAATCGCATCCCCGCCGGGCGCTTCTCCTTGCAGCTCGACGACATCAGACCAGCACCTGCTGCACAAGGGGGCGGATTAGTTATGCCTGACAAAGGTTTCAGCGTCCTCGGATGTCGCCATGGCCTGGTCCTAATCTCCATTCCATCGTGGAATCAGGTCCTGATCTGGGACCCCGTCACCGGCGACCAGCACCGGATTGCCCTTCCCCTGGGGTTCGATGCAAAGAAAACCTATATCACCGGGGCGGTGCTCCGGTCCGCTGCCGGAGACGTCCACCACTTCCAGGTAGTCGTGGTATGCAACGACATTCAACATACACGAGTGGTTGCCTGTGTCTACTCGTCGGAGACAGATGAATGGGGTAATTCTATCTCCATACTGATTCCTTTCTATGTTACGGGAAGGCCTACTGTGCTGGTTGGGGATTCCCTTTACTGGCTGCTTGCTGTGGGTGGAATTCTTGAGATTGATTTGAAGAGGCAGAGTCTAGCTGTGATATAATGGCCGATGGATAAGGGTAAATTCTCGTTGATGCGGGCAGAGGGCGGTGGCCTTGGTCTCTTCTTTCTATCGGACCTCGGCGCCCAATTATGGAAGAGAAAGACTGACTGTGGTGGTGTTGCTTCATGGGAGCTGGGAAAAACTTTGGAACTGAACGAGTTAAAGACTCGGTCTGGGTTAAACTCCTTGACGATAGTAGGGTTTGCTGAGGACAATAATGTGGTGTTCCTGTCGAGAGGTTCAACCTTTTTCATGGTTCAGCTTGAGCCATTGGAGCTCAAGGAACTTTCTGAGGTCGACAATTGGTGTTTCTATTATGCATTCGAATCTGTCTATACTGCAGGTATAGCTAAATTAAGTGATTTGATATTCTCGTAGACTGGCTATTATTATTATGGAACTATTATGTGGTTGGATTCTAGAGGGAGCAAAAACTTTATCTGATTTATTCACTATGTTCTTATTCGATTAAAGTCCATATATAGAATAAAACGATGAACACAATGAGTAGATAATTTTTTTTGAGGTAGATTACCATGTTTTGAACTAAATTTGATTGTGGTCTGCCTAGTGACATATCGAGAATTGTACACCACAGATTTTTCTCAAGATGAGGTACATAATGGTTGGGAATTGAAGACAACTAATAAACTAGCTTCAACCAACTCAAATGTCAAATAGCTAGCTCATCTTCCTTTTATATTTACAAAAATGTTTTTTTTATAACTTCAAGAAGAGTCATGCTGCTGCCTTGTGACCATGAGGTCATGGGTTCAAGTCCTGGAAACAGCCTCTTACAGAAATGTAGGGAAAGGCTGCGTACTATAGACCCAAAGTGGTCGGACCCTTCCCTGGACCCTGCGCAAGCGGGAGCTACATGCACCAGGTTGCCCTTTTTTTTTCAAGAAGAGTCATGCTGCAAGTGGCAAGTTCGCTTGCGCAAGAGAATTCAGGTTCAATTTATGTAAAGAATAGTCACAATCATTTCTATTGCTACAAGTATAAGTATATCTTATTCTTGTTTGATATACTGTTATGGAAATATTCTTTGTATTTAGTAGTAGAAGTTTGGTTTATGTTTTCCTACTGTTGCTTCAAGCCTGAAAAGCTGTTCTCAAATATCAGTTATGGGTTTATCTAAACGTCAGCCCCCCTCATATTGTATCTATTGACTGTTCATTGGAATGCCATTGATTCTTACTTATTATACTTGTAGGCATGGGCATTTGCGGTGGACATGGTGGAGCTGAACATCTGCACAACGCATAAGATCATTTGTCTGGATAGACGTGCTATCATGATGGACGGAGTGAGCAGGTAACTATATCTGTTAGTAGTAGCAAAATGAAATGTTTTTCCTTTTCTTTCCTTCGTGGGTATTTTTTGTGTTTACTTTGCTAGTTCCTACATCGCAATTCAATTTTGTCTCTGGTTATGGATCTATCATGTTTGAGGATGATTTGTTTGTTGTCCCTGTAATGCAAATAATTGTAAGTAATAACACCTGAGCATTTGTTTGTTGTCCCTGTAATGGGTTTGTAGCAATGCCATTTTAGACCATGACTCATTTGGGATCCTTATAATACCTACTGTTTGCTTTAAGTTGTTGTGCAAATGCTAGTCTTGGCCGGTTTGCTTAAATCTTTTCTTAGTATATCCTTTTTTGTGGGGAAATAGAGAGTTTATTGCTTAATCAGGAGTACAATCTTCAGTTACAAAAGGCAGGATTTCATTAGGACAACATCCTAACCAACAAGCAGTGCGCTGGTGGGATCTACTAAAAGATGCAAGTGCATCACTCACCCTATTCTCCTCGAAGTAGGCTTTCACCCCGCTTTTTAAATAAAGCAAACATCCATACAACCAGATCCAAAGTGGCAAAGCAACTAATACGGCCGGGGCAACAACACAATCATGCTCAAAGTAGGCATAAGAGAAATAAGAAAAAGCCACCTAGTGGCAGTAGGCACAACGACACTATGAAGAGGAGAGACGATGCGCGGTAGCCAGAAGCGCATCCAGCATGAGCTCAAGGCAATCGCAGTCCCGCTACCTAGAAAGCGGGTGCCAGTGCTTCAAGAAAGCAAGGAATTTAAAGAACGAGTCAGAGGCCTACCGCGGGAAGATCCGCTCTATCACCATTTTATTACCTGTCGTCCACAACGTCCATGACATCACCACAAATATAAGCCAGAATAGGCGGCGTTTCTGCGTGGTCTGGTTAGCTTTGGTCTCAAGGAACTCCACAAAGTCTAGGGCCTCCCAATCAGGCCCAGGGCCTCGCAGAAGAAACTCTAGAGGGCATGCGCTGTCGTGCACGAGAACAAATGTGTGACCCGGTCTCCGGGACAACACAAAGGGGGTATAAGCCATTACCCGTCCCATGCCGCTTGAGCACCTCCATCCCAGAAGGTAGGCGGTCTCGTAGTAATTCCCACACAAAGATCTTGATCTTCAGGGCCAATAGAGCCTTCCACAGAGGTGAAGTCCAAGGAATGGTGGGTGAATGGCATAATGCATAATATGCCGAGCTCATAGAGAACTCACCCGAAGGTGAAAGACTCCAAGAAACAGTGTCCGAATAGTCGGGCAACATTGGCGGGAGGGCTGCCCGCAATCTAGCCCGCTCTACAGTTTCTGCCCGCCCAAATGTGCATTGAAACAAGATTTTCCAATGCCCATTCTGGGCAGCCGTGAAAACCAAGAGCAACGGATCAGTCCAAATAGCAAACAAGCTAGGGAAACCCACCCTAAGTGGTTCGCCACCAACCCAGGGATCAACCTAGAATTGGGTTCCTTCTCCATTTCCTATAGAGAAGGAACCCGAATATCTTGCTTGATCCATTGGATGGACTTGTAGAACTGGGAACCACCTGAGCGTGAGCATGCCAGGAGGGGCGAGCCCCTTAGGTACTTAGCCTGAAGAAGCCGCAGCCACTGCCCCCCCCCCCTCACCTCGCATGATCCGCCAGACCAACCTCAGCTTGAGGGCTCGTTCATGCAACGAGAGGCAATGATACCTAATCCACTCGATCCTTAGGCATGCAGATGTCCGCCCACTTGACCATATGGTATTTCTAGTGGCCGTCTGCCGCCTACCAGAAGAATCTAGCAAGATCCTTATCAAACGAGCTATGAACGCCCTCCGGCAGGATATACTTACCCATCATATACATGGGGAGGCTAGAGAGGTCAGAGCCGATAAGGACAAATTTACTCCCCTTAGAAGTTAACCGTCCAAACCAAAGCTCAGCCCATGACATTACTTGCCCCACCAGTGGATCGAATTCAGTCATCAGAATTCTCGAGTCTGACATCCGCATAGGCAACCAACTTGCAATTCGAGTTGTCCGCAATCCGTTGTTGCTTGGCCGCAGAGTACCTAAAACAAGAACCTCACTTTTTTCAAAGTTGATCTTAAGGCCCGACATGACCTCAAAACAAACGAGGAACTTAAGGTTGATGATGTCAAGGTCCTACGCCTCCACCATAATCATGGTATCATCTACATACTATAGATGAGTGACACCTCCATCAGGGATCAAGTGACCCACTACCCCCGAGAGGTGACCCGCCATCCTAGCTTTGTCTAGGATGCCCGCCAAGGCATCGATAACGAGGTTAAAGAGAAGAGGGGAAATAGGACCCCCTTGCCTCACTCCCCTAGAGGACCTAAAAAATGATCCCACCTCGCCATTAATATTAATTGCCATTCTCCAAGTCCAGACCAACTACATGATCCAGAAACAACATCGGTCGTCGAAGCCCCAACGTTGAAGCACTAACCGTATGAAGGACCAGTCGAGGCGGTCATACGCCTTTTGGAAGTCCAACTTGAGAAAAATGCCCTTATGGCGACGTGACGCCACCTCATGCACGATCTCGTGGAGGGCTAGAATCCCATCATGGATACGTCGACCCTTCAAGAACGTGGACTGGAGAGGGCATGCAAGCCGCTCCGCAATAGGAGCCACAACCTTTCGGAAAAATCCGCTCGAGAACATTAATCATTGTGATCAGCCTAAATTGTCTAATGCTCGTTGCCCCAACTACTTTGGGATTAGGGTAATGGCACCAAAGTTCAACCGAGACATCGAAAGTCCCAATGTAGAATTCGTGGAACATCGACATGATCATCGGTTGAAGGAAAGTCCAATACTGTAATAACCACGAGGTTTTTAAGTGGAACCGTCCCGTCCGAGAGGGGGGGGGGCTTCCCCTGATAAGAAAAGCACGGGGGGTGGTCGGAGTTAATCCGAGTAACCGCCTTAAGAGATCACAATGGAAACATGACCTCCCACTGGACGGAAACCATGACCCTATCTAGCACACTCCGGATAAGGTCCACCTGCTTATTACTCCACGTGAACCTAGCCCCTACACGAGCTATCTCACGTAGAGTCATATCAGCGATGCATTCGTTAAACAAGCACATACGTGAGCGATCCACATTAGGGGAACTCTTGTCAGCAACTTGCCTAATAAGGTTGAAGTCGCCGGCCACCTCGACCGGGGTAGTGCAGCGTTCAACCTTTGCCTTCAACTCCGCTGACTGCCCGTGATGAGCCGGGCCATAGACTATGATCACCTCCCAACTGAGGTTTACACGTCGGTTAATTTAAGACATACTAAGGAAGAATTCCCCTCAGTCCATGTCCTCAACCGAGAAAGAATCTTCCTTGACCACGAGCAGGATACCACCAGATTGCCCAACTGCAGGCAACCACTGCCAGGCAAACGGGTGCCGAGAGAGGCCCTAGAGTTCCTGCATGGAGAAATCCCGACAAATCGTCTGTTGCAGACCCACAATATCGATGTTTTCCTCCTGCATATAATCAATCAACTGATGTCTTCCGCAGAAGTGGCCAAAACCCCGAAAGTTCCAACAGAGGAGCTTCATAAAGGAACCGCTGGTGGACTATTAGGCCCCCTAGGCGGGGCCGAACTAGTCCGCCCTTAATCGCGGGGCGGGTGTCTGCTTAGCAGGTCGGCCATGATGCCCTCGCACCTGGGGGTATCAACAGCTATAGGCTCCCGTAGGGAGGCCCCAACGCTAGTTACACACATCACCATCTCATCCTCAGTGGGATTCAGGCGTATAGGGGGCCTCCCCCGTGGCCCTTACCTTCGAAGGGCCTCCAGGGGCAGCGGTCCCAACCATACTACTGCTTGGCCCACTACCAACCCTGGGCTCTCTATGCCCCAGGGTTAGTGGTGGCCGGGGTGCTCAGATTCTCATGCTCCGCCCGAGCACGAGCCTCCGCTAGCGCCCCATCCAACTGCTCCTTAGTGCAAATGGCGGAGATCTGCTCAAGGTGAGGACCCTTCTCGCCTTGGAATACAATGTCACAATTCAAGGCCACGTTGGCCAAGTGCCCAAGAGGAACCGAACCAAGACCACAAATCTAGAACCTGAACAAGACGATACAGAAGTAGAGAGAGGTATACCTGGCACGATGTCGTGGGCGGATGCCCGCAAGGCCGCCTTCTCCGGGATCGTCGGCAGACGGCCGCTTGACAGGGTCCAGGCACTGCTAAGCCGCGCACTTTTCCTGAAGGCCATCAAGGAGGACGACATCGGGCGGGCCTTGGGGCCAACCATGAGAGAGTTAGAGCAGGCCGTGGCCAACCCTGAGATAGGCGGGGGAGGCGTCGCAGGCTTCATAGCCAGGGACCCCAATGCTGGAGAAGGTGGGGTCCGAGGCGAACATGAGTAGCACACCACTCCAGTAGGTTGGATCAGACAGTGTAACAAGTATTTTCAGATGTCAGCTACACCTGAAGAATATAAGGTTTCTCTTGCTCAAATGAAGAAACAATTGTCATGGACTCAATTTGGGAAATAAGTCATAAAAAGATATGCAGAGAATGGATCTTATGATTTAACTGAGAAATTCAACTCACTCAAGCAAGGAAACAATTCAGTCTCTGAATATACAAAGAGTTTTGAAGATCTCATGGCAGATGTGCTAGAAGAAACTCCTGAATTAGGAGAGCAATGGTTTGTCAGGTGTTTTGTCAATGGTTTAAGGTAGGGAATTAAATTCCAAATTAAACCACTCAGGCCACATCACTCACAGATGCTTACTGTTTGGCCAAAGAAGTGGAACCAAATCACCCACCTATCAGTACAGTGCAAAAGAAACAATATAGCTCTTTTGTGAATTTTTATCAGAAGAACAATGGCAGTTTTCAGAACAAGAACAGTAATACAGCAACTATTCCTCAGCAAAGTGGACAAGTGAAACAGCCTGAAAGCACTAACAACAACAATTCTCAGAAAATTAGAGAAGTTGGTGAATGTTGGAGGTGTGGGGACAAGTGGATGCATGGTCATAAATGCAAACTTATACCTAATATCCATTTGTTACAATAGGAAATGGGAGAGCAGCAAGAGGACACAGAAGAAAGCCCTCTTCAAGAACAAGAGGAAATTCACGATGAAGGAGATCAAGCCATGTTTATCACTGCAATGGGTCAATAGTTAGCAGTGCCTACACCTACTATTACAATCCATATCAATGGAAAAAAGGTTGTGGCATTGTTGGATTCTGGAAGCTCTTCCTCTTTCATTAATCAAGAATTTGCTGTGAAGGCTGGCTGTCACTTACTTCCAGTGAAACCTAGAGCAATAGCAGTTGTAGGAGGAGGCAAATTAACATCTGATGCTGTAATTCCAAACTGTGAATTTCAGTTGGCAAAAACCACATTAACACACAGTTTCAGAACTCTGACACTTCCCAGTCATGATATGATACTAGGTTATGATTGGTTCACACTCATGAGCCCTGTTTCCTTCAATATACCAGATAACACTTTCAGTTTTACTATGAAGGAAAAGAAGACAGTGACTGCTGCTATATTCAATACTCTTGAAAAAGTGAAAGAAATTACAGCAGAGGAAGTGAGCAAATTATTGGATAAAGGAGCAGAGGGTTTTTTACTGCAAATGCATAACATTGTAATGGAAGCACCTGCTGGTTTTAAAACACCTCCTCAATTACAGAAGTTACTACTGGAATATGCAGATTTATTTGAAGGACCACACCCCCTCCCACCACATAGAGACTGATCACACCATACCCTTACAACCTGGAGTTGAGCCTCCTCATTCCAGACCTTACAGGGTACCACAACACCAAAAGCAAGAATTGGAAGATCAAATCAAAAAGATGCTGGCTGCACATTTTATCAGACACAGCCAGAGTCCCTATGCAGCTCCTGTCATTTTAGTGAAGAAAAAGGACAATTCCATGAGGTTATGCACTGATTTCAGGAAACTGAACTCTGTCACTGTGAAAAACAAATTTCTCATACCAGTCATAGAAGATTTACTGGATGAATTACATGGAGCTCGGTAACTTTTCCAAGTTGGACTTGAGAGCAGGGTATCATCAAATCAGGATGCACCCTGATGACATACACAAAACTGCTTTCAGGACATTTTTAGGGCATTTTGAATTATTTAGTGATGCCCTTTGGACTGTCTAATGCATCAGGCACCTTTCAAGCATTAATGAATAGCATTTTTGGTCCTTATCTGAGAAAGTTTGTGTTGGTTTTCTTTGATGATAAACTGATTTACAGTAAATCTCTCAAAGAGCACATGGAACATATTGAATTAGTGCTCAAAATACTGAAGGAAAATCAGTTATGTGCTAAGCTGTCCAAGTGTGTCTTTGCAGTTCAACAAGTAGAATATCTTGGACATGTGATTTCTGCAGAGGGAGTAGCAACTGACCCACAAAAAATCAAAGCTATTGCTGAATGGCCAACACCTGGAAATGTGACAAAGTTGAGAAGCTTCTTAGGACTGGCAGGTTACTACAGAAGATTTATTAAAGGATATGGGACTATATGCAGACCTTTGCATGATTTGTTGAAGAAAGGTCAATTTGCTTGGAAAGAGGAACATGACAAAGCTTTTAGTCAACTTCAACAAGCTCTAATCACAACTCCAGTCTTGGCTCTGCCTGATTTTTCTAAGCCCTTCATACTAGAGACTGATGCTTCTGGAAAAGGTATAGGAGCAGTACTGATGCAACAAGGCAGGCCTTTAGCTTATTACAGCTCCTCCCTGTGTCCTAGAAATGCTGCTCTCTCTACCTAGAGGCTTTAGCTATTTTAGAAGCACTTAAGAAATGGAGGCACTATCTAATAGGCAATGAGCTGATCATTAAAACTGATCAACAATCTCTCAAATTTATCACCGATCAGAAGATCACTGAAGGAGTTCAGCACAAGTTAATGATGAAATTGTTGGAGTTCAATTTCAAGATGCAGTACAAAAAGAGTGTACAAAACAAAGTAGCAGATGCCCTCTCCAGGTTGCTTCCATCCTGCATGACCATCTTTGCAGTTACCCCAGTGTGGGCACAAGAGCTGGTGGACAGCTATCCTAAAGATCAGGTCACTAAAAATCTCCTAGAGCAACTGTTGCTGCAGCCTAATAACACCATGTCTGACTATAAATTGACAGCTGGTATTATAAGGTATGAAGGAAGAATCATGGTAGGAGATGTGGCTGACTTGAGAAACAAACTTATCACTGCTCGACACAGCTCTCCAGTTGGTGGACATTCAGGCACAAGAGCCACATATCAAAGAGTGAAAAGCATATTTTATTGGCCTGGTCTGAAATCAGTTGTGGAAATTCTCATTGCAGCATGTCCTATCTGTCAAAGGGCCAAGCATGAAAATTGTCTGCAACCTGGTTTATTGGAACCTCTCCCTATGGCTGACTTGGCAGCATGTCTCTATGGATTTCATAGAAGGACTTCCTAACTCTCAAGGCGAAGAGGTAATTTTGGTGGTAGTGGACAGATTCACTAGATATGCCCATTTTATTCCACTGTCACATCCTTACATAGATCTGAGTGTGGCTCAAGCATTTGTAGACAACATCATAAGATTGCATGGACCACCCAAACTTATCATATCCGACAGAGATAGAATTTTCACTAGTAAATTGTGGAAAGATATCTTTGCTGCTCTTAGTAATGAATTGAGGTACAGCACTGCTTATCATCCTCAAACAGATGGCCAAACAAAACGAGTTAATCAGTGTTTGGAAACTTATCTAAGGTGCATGACTACTGATCAACCAAAGAAATGGTCTTCCTGGCTGTCACTAGCTGAATTCTGGTACAATACAACTTATCACATTGCTTTGAAGATGTCTCCCTTTCAAGCTTTATATGGTTTTGCCCCACCACTAATTTCTGAGCTGGCTATACCTGGCCCTGAGGATGAAGAAGCACATTCCTTCCTAACAGGTAAACAAATCATGTTGGAACAATTAAAATCCAACTTACAACAAGCTTAGAACAGGATGAAGAAGTATGCAGATCTTAAGCGTAGTGTAAGAGTGTTTGAAGTGGGAGATCTGGTATATCTTAAAATGGCTCCTTACAGACTTGCAGCATTTGGATTTAGAGGGGCTTTAAAACTCCAAAACAAGTTTTATGGTCCATTTGCAATCATCCAGAAAGTGGGCAAAGTGGCTTACAAGTTGCAGTTTCCTGATCATGTCCAAATTCACCCTGTTTTTCATGTTAGTCAGTTGAAGAAGCACATCGGTTCAAAATCCATACCCAGTCGTAATCTACCAATGGTCACGGCTGATGGCAGTGTCAAAACGGGTCCTGCAACGGTGCTTCAAGTCAGACAAGTTCCTAGGCACAATTTGCCTGTGGTACAGTGGTACATTCAGTGGGAAAATCTACCACCAGAAGATGCCACTTGGGAAGATGCAGATTTCATCAAATACACATTTCCTGAGTTCTTTCGGACAACCACACAAGAATGGAGAGATTAAGAACAAGCGCCATGAGGACATGTCGTTTCTCAAGAGAGGGGTAATGTCAGGACAGAGGTGTATGATATTCAGTTAACCGTGAGATTCAGAGAAGGGGGTGTAGCGAATCCGGCAATACCGCTTCAGACAGTGAGTGACCACGATGGCTCCTGGACAGATCGCCACCGGTGGATCTCAACCACTTTACTGTAGCGTTTCCTTCTTATTTTCAGTACTGGCATTAGCTGTCATTGGCCAGCCTATAAAACAGCCGGGTTGTGGCTGGAGGATCATTATCGAATTCCTAACTTGCTTGCTGGCTACGGCTTGTAAACATACACTATACTTTCCCCTTTACTTCAATACAGCTGAGATCTAGATCCACTACAAACAAATTCTACCAAAAATCGCTAGCAAGTCCTTCTTCAGGTCCTCGGGGTCTGACACTGAAGTGCACCGTCCCGACCACCACCGGAGCCGCCGCTTCCCCCACATGAAGGTGCGTCGGCGAGCTAGGCTGTGATGGCGCGACGCCATCGCGCACACGATCAGATCACGCGGCCGCAAGCACACCACACTCTGGAGAAAATGCCTCACCATCACAGTCCTTGAAAGCGGCACATGCTTTCTCGCCGGCTTGCTTAGGTGACGGCGGGGTGCAGAGGGGGAAGTGGAGGTGGCGGCTAGGGTTGCCGTCACTACCCGAGTTGTCCGTGGGAGCATCCTTTTTTCTGCCTTTTTGCAGATTTCCCTGGGAGAAGAGATTTTGTGCAGCCTTTGACACTATTTCCCAAACCGCAAGCTAATGCTGAGTACTGGTTCAGCATATAAAATGGTGAGGGAAGTATAAACTACTCCATACTAATCTTTTAGCTTCTGCTGAGACCATATGTAACAAAAAACTTGATAATGTGCTAACAGTAGGAGTTGTGTGCCACTACCTATTGACTGGCATCCTATTGGTGCTCTCTGTTTAGTCCAGTAATACTGAGCTGATTCAACCTTTGAGCTATTGGCACAATTTTGATGTTTGCAGCTAATTCTTGCTGGTTGAATCATACTGAATATGTAAGATAAATTTGACCCTTTTTTGCATGAATGAATATTGCAATCCGGTTTAGCTAACAAAGTTGGTTGCTCTGTAGGTATCAAGACTTCAAGAGGTACCTTTTGGTGGCTGATATGGGAGATGGCTTGTTTTGTGTAGGTTCTTCGGTTGCCCGTGATGTGTGCTCCACAAGGAATATTTACCCTCTGGTGAAATGTGAGGCGAACTCGTAGGAAGTAACATGTTCTGGCTAGTGCCCAACCGTGTGAAGTGTGAATTAATCTCTCAAGCTGTGAACTTCAGTCTCTTACTTGATTTATGTAAGACACCATTCCAACTGTCGTCAAGACAGATTTAACCTGCTTGGATTAATGCATTGCCTTCGAAGCAAGCATTCTGATCTTGCATTGCATGCATTCTGTCTCTGCTTATGCCCTTGATGTTTCATTCCTTTGTGTGTTGATTTTGTATCTCAGAAATATGGCATTGCTGCTGGGTCCCATTTTTAATGTTTGAGTTTGCATCTATCCGGTCAGTTTTTCTTCTTCTTTTCTGAGATATGGTGAAGGCTTTGGTGAGTTGCCTGACGTACGAATTTGAATTCTTGTGTGTTGTGAGCCCGGACATATATGATGAATATTCTATCTAGTAGTATCTAGTACTGCATATGTTCCTAAATACTATATGACGTCTTGGCAGTTCAAATCATATATTTAAGAACAGAGGAAGTGCTTATAAAAGCATGAGTTTAGTGGATCCAAATGATCTGAGCCATCCAACCACTCATATCCAACGTCTCATGTTGTTTCAATGATGTATCGGTCACATCATCAATAATTTGGAAACATGTTAATTACATACTATATCATAATTTGGACACAATTGTTCCTGCCCCAGGTACTGTGCGTCGCTGGTGCAGGCCACCTGAAGACTTGATGAAATTCAACATCGTTCTGCGGAGGAACACAGGCATGGGAGGCTGGGGTTTTTGTGTCAGAGATTGCGATCGCTGAAGCAGGAACGGGGCGGCTTGCACATGCATGTAGCTGACGCTCACCATGCTGAGACGGTCGACAAAGGGTGTTTGGTTCGCTGCAGTGCATGTGGCTCGCACCCGCCATGCAAAAATTACTTGTTTGGTATACTGCATGGGCTTTTGAGCCTGGCCCGGTGGATGCAAAATTAGGCCTCTCATCCAGGCTGAGGGAAAGGAAAACTGCTTGGGTTTCCTGGGATGAAATGTCAAAGCCAGGCTGAGGGAAACGCAAGTTTCCTGCGTAGCTCGCGTGCAGGCTCGCTGCCTCGCTCGTTTTCCCTTCTTATCCCCTTTTATTGTCCAACGCCGCCGCCTAGACCTAGCGCCGCCGCCGTCCTCGTTCATCCCCCGCCAAGCTCCGCCGTCGTCCTCGACCAAGCTTCGCCGCCTCCATCCTCGACCAAACGGCGCCGCCGCCCTCGACCACGCAGCACCGCCGGATCTTGCTGCCTCGCGTGGCCGCACGCTGGATACTGGCGCCTCGCGCCGCCGCAGGACGGATCTCGCCATATGGAGCCGCCGCCACGCCTTCTCCAAGCGTCAACGTTGCCCTTGTCCAAGCTCTGCCGCTTCAAGTGTCGCAGTTCTTGACTGCCCTCGTCGAGCGCCGCTGCGACCCTTGTCCAAGCGTTGTTGCCGGCCTCGTCAAGCACCATCTACACCATCTGGAGTTCACCTCATACATCTATATTGTGCAAAGTTCACCAAACACCATCTAGGCTCATCCTTGCATCAGTCCAACCAGGCTACACTCACCCAGCATCCTCCATACGATGCAGCCTAAAACTACCCAGGGAACCAAACACGCCCAAACTGAAGACAATCGTTGCTGAGGGCCTATAACCATAGAAACTGACGCAGCAGTACTGAAGTTAGCAGTGACTTGAATTCGGCTCGGCGTGGTGTGATCTCATCTTCCGAGAAGCAAAACATCTTGTGCTTGCAAACCTCATTGATTTTCGTGTGCTGCATTGCAACCGGGGCCGTAATTCAGTGGCTCATCTTTTAGCTCTAGGTGGTGCCACGCTATATGGCATGGAAATGTACCTCACTCTGTATCAATAAAGCCCACCAATTTTTGTCTTAAAAATTTGTTCATGAGTTAACCCCTTGAGAAATGAAATACAGATACAGTGGATGTATGCGTGTGTCTTTTTTTATAGAGAAAATGAAGTGAATCTTGCACTGTAGAAATAGATAGAATCATCTCTTTTGACTATGGATGGATTGGATAATTTATCATCTTTGCACTGCACACTTGCAGGCATACAACCACACAAATGTTTCTTTTAGTCGCAATTTAGTTTATGCATTTCTTAATGAAATGAAACTATAAATTTTTTTAGAATCGGAATAAATACTTTTTTCCACTCGGGAAAATGAAGAAGGAATGCGTACTTTTTTTGGGAGGATCTTTTTTCTTTCGAGCAAATTTTTTTAGGAGGATCTGGCTATACGGATGTGCGTGGTGGGCTTTCTTTCTCTTTTTTTTCTTTCGGGAATGGGCTTTCTTTCTCCTACTGTACCATCGTGGGCTTTCTCTCTGGAATTTCTGACCGGTGGAGCCCACTGTCAAGTGCCACGTGGCTTAGATAAGGACGGTGCTCGTCACACGCCGTTAAAAAGTTTGACTCCACGTTAAACAGATGTAGGACCCACCCAGAAGTGTGTTTGCTCCTCTCTCGTTCTCGAGCATTTATACGAACACCTCCCGTGCGCCGTCGTCGACGACTCCATCACGGAGCTGGAGCTGCTCATCCAGGGGTCCGGGCAAAGGCGGCCCGGCAAATGGTGTTGGACCCGGCGCGAGGTGGCGGCGCAGCCATGACCGCAGCCGGCGAGTTGGCTGGCCGTGGCCGAGCCAGGCCACGCACGCGGCTCCGTCAGCAGCCGCGGCGAGCGCGGCGTGGAGCAGATACGAAAGGACGAGGGAAAGCGTGTGGGAGGAGCTGGAGGTGGATGGCCACAGCCGGCACGAGGTCGCCTTGCTCAGGAGCCGCCCGACGACGCCGGTGAGGTCGCGAAGTGGAGGAGCTGGATCCGGCGGGGTGGCGGGTGGCGAAGTGGAGGGAGGCTAGCAGAGCGGGAGGTCGCGTCGGATTTGTCGTCAGGACTGCGAGGGGGGCCGGGGCCCCTTGGATCCGTCGCCGGGCGGCACACCGGACGCGCCGCGCCGTGTGCATCGCCGCCGGGTCTGGCGCGGTGACGCGCTCCCTGCGCGGGAAGGGGACCCGCCCTCGAACGGCCAGGTCGCCCGTCTAGCTCCCTGTGGTCCGGCGGGGCGGCGGCGTCTGGCACAGTTGGTCGGGGCGGCGGCGGCTGGCACAGTGGATCGGGGCGGCAGCGGCGGCTGGCACAGTGGATCGGGAGGAGGAGAGATAACACACTGATATGTGGGGCCCCGTCTATTTTGACGGTCTACCAAACATCAGTCAAACGGTGTTTGTTTGGTTGCCACATCGTCACTTATGGTGGGACCCATCTGTCAGTTTTACCATCAGCAAGTGCTTATCTGAAGGATTAGTGTTTTTTTGAAAACTGTCACCATAATGTTGGTGATTTTTTGAAAAAATCTGAATGGTGGCGGTTTTGTGAATTAGGTCCCTAATTGTGGTGGTCTTTTGCAATTTACTCCTGCCTCGCCTCCGACCCCGGCTTCCGCCGCCGCTTCCGCATCCACCACCGTCGCAACCCTCCCCTCCTCGGCTGCTTCGTCACAGACCGGCACCGCCGCCGCCTCTCCTTTGTATCCACTCTGGAGGCCCCTAATCGTGTCCCCTCCGGCCGTCTCTCCTTGCAGCTCGGCAACGACGACCGCTTCAGGCTCCTCAACTGTCGCCATGGCCTCCTACTCATGTACATCGCGTCGTGGAAGCAGATCCTGGTTTGGGACCCCGTCACTGCCGACCAACACCGCCTAGCCGTTCCCCCGGGCTTCCACTTCAACTTCGTGCCGGTGATTCACCTGGTCTCCGGGGCGGTGGTTCGGGCTGCCGGAGCCGACCACTTCCAGGCACAGACAAACAGCAACATAGAGGAGCAATCGCCTGCGTTTACTCGTCAGAAACCGGCCTATGGGGTAAAATCATCTCAACCCCGCTTCCACCGGAGGTTTATTCTGGGAGAAGTTCTCCATTCATCAGTTTCATGAGTGTGCCTTCCGTGCTGGTTGGGGATTCCATTTACTGGTTGATTGCCGGTTATTCATTAGTAATCCTTGAGTTTGATTTGCATAGGCAGAACCTAACTGTCATACGGTTGTCGGAGGATATGTTTGCCAAGAAAAATTGTCAATTCTTGATCATGCGGGCAGAGGGTGGTGGCCTTGGTTATCTCTTCCTTTCAAACTACAATGCTAAGTTATGGAAGAGGAAAAATGGGTATGATGGTGTTGCTTCATGGGTGCTGGAAAGAACTATTGAACTGGACAAGCTACTTTCCCTGAATCCAGAGGAGAAAGACTCCCCAATTATGCTTGGGATTGCTGAGCACAAGAATTTGGTGTTCATGTGGACAGTTACCGGCCTCTTCACGGTCCAGCTTGAGTCATTGGAGTTCAAGGAGAGTTTTGAAACCAACTGTTGGTATGGCCATCAACCATTCGAAGGTGTATATACCGCAGGTAATAGCATGCCTTTACATTGCTGGTATACAAAACCATGTTATTTTGGTACTTGGTTGATGGAATTCCAGTCACATCCGTTTGTGTTAAGCTAAGAATTTTAAGTACTGTTGTTTCGGTTATTCTTTTGCTGCTTGATGTTCTCTTCATCATATCGAAATTTTCTTCTCCATTGTTCTTTCCCCATGCTTGTGTGATGGCGTCTATCTAATTGTTGCAATCTGAAAAGATATTTGTTTGTGGTCAGTTCTGCTTATGTAGCCAGGATTGGAAAAATTCTTTGCATAATAGTTGGACTAAGTTTGCCTATTGACATAATCTAAGTGTATGGTGGTTGTGCTAGGTAATGCTGCGGTGCATGTTTTTTTGTCTCAAGTTGAGAACATAACAGTTGGACGTTGAAGACGACTGCATAAATAATAATCTAGCTTGAAGTCTTGAACTGGCTAAAAATGTCAAATAGATATCTCAGTATGTATGCTTGGAAGCTTAAGGCTACATATGTTTCTGTCATCCATTCATAGTGTCATCTATGCTGATCTTGCTAATAACCATAGATCCGTAACAACGGCTTGGTTTAAACTTTACGTAGCAATCACTTTTTGTTATTTGTAGGAGAATCCCGCTGCGAGTCGCAAATCTAAATATGCCTCTTATTTTAATAAATTGAGTTTATTTCATCTTGTCAGGCTAATTTTTTGGAGACAATGTATATCTGAATAGACACAATTACATCAAAATTTATTAGTGTGAACCGTATTCTGTTTTGTTCTTTTGATTTGCCAATAGTCCGGGTGTGCATGTTCTTAATGTTTATGGTATTAATGAATATATATACTATTTTGGGGGATATTATTTCAATTTGAGAATTGGTGTGGTTTGTCTATTTACTTGTAATGTGATATCAACCCTGAGTTATTTGTTCTAGAGTTTGACCTCTGATTTATCTAAATATCTTCTTGATACCTTCTCATATTTGTATGCTTTCCACTGGAATGTCATTGGTTGTTTGATTGTTTCGCTTCCTATGCTTGTAGAAACAATCACTGGTGGTGGACATGATGGAGCTGCACTGTTGCTCAATACATAAGATGATTGTCTGGTTCAGTATGCTATTATGATGTATTTGTTGAGGAGGTAAGCTTGTCTTCTGCATGTATGTTGAGGTGTCTGAAATGTTCTTTCAAAAACCATATTGCTACCTGCTGGTAACAGAAAATAGAATGGGGGATCTCCGGCGGTCACAGCCTTACAGGGCATGAGGCCGCCCAAAAGCTACCAGCACAACTAACAGCAAAACAACACATTCAGCTCATCCAGCACTTAGCACCCAAAGGCAGCAACTACCATCTTGGTTCCATCTAACATCCTTGATCTGCCCCTGTGCATGTGTCCCAGCCTGAACTTCATGTGTCTTGAGCGCCAGTTCTTGAAGGATTGCAGGCTTCCATCTCCCTCCATCACAATCGCTTGTCGTCCGCCGCTTGAATACTTGTCTAATATTTCATAAACACACATGTAACAGACCAACTCAGCAGGGGAACAAATCCATTTCCACTGAAAACAATCCTTATTCCTAATTTTTCACTAAGCTCAGCACAAGGCTGCAACTCCCAACTATCTGAAAGTTAGCACTAACAGGTATATATTGAAGAATCCAGCAAAAACATTGAGAAAAAAGAAATCCAGGCCTAATCCTAGCCTCAACAGCCAAACTGACAGTACTCCACACATATGTTGCTGCAGAGCAGCCAAAGAACAAATGATGTACTGATATCTTGGGAACAAAACCTTTTCTTCATATTGTCCTTGGTGGCAATGGCAAATAAGCCAAAGCCAAATTTAAATCTTAAGATGTAACTAGGTTTCCAAAGCTACGTAAATGATCTATCAGGATCATATCCTGCCAATTGATCGAAATACTATTAACAGTAAAAACAGCAGATTTATTCCATTTCCACTTAGGAGCATCAGCACCATTCCCAATAGTGGAAAAATATCAGCTTATCTCTCAGTCGGTTGCATTGCTGTTGCCTGTTGGAGTGCTTAAACGAGTCATCTCCTGAATTTCAACTTCCAGCATCTCGGACCTATATCAGCAACAGGCATCCTGCTCATTGCAACTGATCCCTCAGACTCCCCACCTTCCTACTACTTGATATTTTTAGATTGTATAACTTTAATGGGTTTACAGTGTATGAATAGTACAACTTGGTTTGACTAATGTGCTTCTTTGCTGCAGGTTCTTCCATCTTAAGATGTAACCTACGCTGCGTAGGGTGCAGGAATGGGCTTCTTTGCTGCAGGTTCTTCCATTTTGTATGCTTGGACCCTACGTAGCACACGCACTGGTCAAGTGGGAAGTTGAATTGTAGTAGGAGTTAATTGTTGAATTTTCTAACTTCGCTCTGTTGTTATCTAATTTTGGACAAAATTGGTCAACTGGGATGATAAAGACAGAGTGGCTTAGCTGGATTACTCGTCGATGGTCTGTGCTTGCATTTGGTGTGTGTGCGTGTGTTTCTATCTTATTGAGTTCCATGCTGGGTCGGGTTGGGGTATTTGGGTGTCGAATTTATGATTAGAGTGTGTGTTTTTGGTGATTTTTTAATCTTATTTTGGTGCTTCATAACTGGTGATTCAACCAGGGCGAGGACAGCGGCACACTTTCTTTCTTTTCATTCTTTGAATGAGATGTGCTGAAGGGTTTGGCTAAGACTTTGAAATGAGTTTATGAGGTAGCTTTTGAAGAAATGAAAGGTTTCACTTTTTCTTGGCAGAAACAGGATGAATAGCTTTGGTTATTGTGATCAGGACAGTGATAGGTATATAAACCAAAGATTGTACATCGGTACACGCCTTTGCTTTGTGATTTGCAGACTTGTGCAAACAAGCAAGCTGATGGGCAGGTGTTAAAAATTATGAAAAAGGGCTCTGGAATTGTGATGGACAGATTTCTCCTTTGTCAGCCCACGCGTTCCCTAACGAGATACTGGAGTATATAAGTATCGGCGGCGCAAGGCTAGGTTAGTGACGGGCAAAAAGGAAGACATACATAAGAACTGGGATGTTCATGCTGGTTCTGTTCTTGGTGCGTAAGAGGATTCATCGATGAACTGCCTATAAGAAGATTCAAGAACTTGAAAGGAAAGAAAAAAGAGGACAGGCATGACAAGTAAAAAAAGGAAAACATGGTCTCGCATCACCCAATAACGACGAAGCCGATCTGCCAAATGAAGAATCGTCGATACGTGGAACCAAAACAGGCCAAGTAGCAAACCAAACTGGATATCAAGGACTGTGCCCGGACTGGCCAAGCAGCGAAGAATGAGATATGTGGGAAATCTCACATGGAGGAAAAGGGGGAGGGGGGCAAGGAGGAAGGGAAGGAGAAAAGGGTGACCCAAGACCGAGAGCAAGGGGAGAAGAAAACAGAAGTACCAGACCCAAAGAAGGGGAAGGGGGGAAAGTTCAAAAGAATCCATCGGGAGGAAGGGAGGAAGGCGGAGGTGAGCCAGGAGTTGGAGAAGAAGAGAGGGGCGGAGGAGATGGAGGTAGACGAGGTGGGTGCCCCAAAGAGGAGTAGGATGTGGTCGAGTGGGAGAATCTTGGTGCTACAAGCAATGACGCAGGGTTGTCAAAGCAGTCCTGCGGTGCCCAATGAGACTTATTGCATGGAATTATCGGGGGTTGGGGAACGGCCCGGCAATTTAAGGCCTTCTGGATCTCCAGAAGAGGGAGGACCCCGATGTGTTGTTCTTGTCAGAGACCAAAATGGATCAACGACGCTTAGAATGGCTGAGATGGAAATTGAACATGACATGTATGGTGGCAAAGAATTCGGAGGGACAGAGTGGCGGTCTTGCTTTGTTTTGGAAGGAGGTGGATATTAGGGTGGTGGGTTTTATGTCGAAATACCACATTTATACGGAGATTACAGAGGAGCATGGTTTTAGATGGAGGTTTACGGGCATCTATGGTGAGCCGAAGATGGGGGAGAAGGGGAAGACATGGAAGCTCTTGCGGACACTCAAACACCAAAATAACAAGCCATGGCTGTGTGCGGGCGATTTCAATGAGGTCTTCCATGCATGGGAGAAGGAGGGGGGTGAGCCCAGGAGTCAAAACAGCCTGGACCAATTCAAGAGTGCTCTAGAGTTTTGTGAGCTAGGAGACCTGGGATTCATAGGAGATGCTTTTACGTGGCGTAACCATAGCCATACAAGAGAGAAGTATATAGAGAGGCTTGACAGAGCTGTGGCAACGCAGGCATGGTGCGACCAATTCATGGCGTAATCGTGGTTAATGGCGAGCCGCGACACTCAGACCACATGCCTATGATAATTGAAACAACGGGAGCTGCTGCGATCCGGCGAGAGACAAGTCACAATGCCAATCCTAGATTCGAAGCGAGGTGGTTGGAGGAGGAGGGCTATCACGAC